>NW_012148775.1:2254993-2282454 GCF_000956105.1 Propithecus coquereli | reverse complement strand
GGAAGAAGGGGGAATGGGAATCCTTTTGCCCCATCAAGTAATCTTCCCGCCTCGGCCTCCCAGAGTGCTAAGATTACAGGTGTGAGCCGCCATGCCCAGCCTAATCTGACTCTTAGTTGTGTGTTTAATTAGAACCTTGACATTTAGAAAAGCCTCGAACCTTTGTCCTTTACGCGGATGGCCACTCTGTAATAAGACTTGGGAATCTCTTACAGCAGAGGCCTCCCAGCATAAAAACAACACATTACTTTTTCTTTAGGTGAGCAAGGTGGATCCTCATTATCCTTATGCTACGGAAGAGAAAACTGAGCTGTTATGAGTCTCAAGGGATAAGAAAGGCTTTAGCCTGGTAAAGAAGACAGAAGTGAGGTCTAGGGAGAGGGAACAGCATGTGCAAAGCCCTGGAGGGAGGAGGTGTGTGTGCGTGTGCACATGTGCTGAGTTTGTTGGTAGTGATTTGGTGCCCTGCATCCTCCCAATGAGATCTTTCAAGATGATGAAACTCATCCTGAGCCACAAGGGCGTGAGCATTCACTAGTCTTTGCATCCTCAATGGAATGACCTTTTGGGGGTGGCCTTGGTACGACAGCTGAGATGAAGCTGGCCTTTGGGGCATCTGTTATCCTCCAGTGAGATGTTGAGCTGTGTGCAATGTCTCTCTGGGCTCAGCTGGGGCTGGGGCCCTGGGCCAGTTCTGAAGGGCATTTCCACGAGAGTTTGGGGCCTGAGATTGTTTCCTGGGCTTGCTGGCCCCAGTGGTGAGCTCATATGGCAGGAAGGACCTGGTTCCTCTGATAACATGCTTAGCCAGGCCCCTCTTTTTCCTGGAGGAGAGCTGTCCGAGATGGAGCTGGCTTTGTATTTGCATTTCAGAGGCAGACTTCAGTGCAGATGGGAAACGGCAGAGCAGGGAGCCCGGGGTATTTGTGAGCGCTCTGAGAATTCCTGGAGCAGGCTGCATGCAGCCTCCTGAGCTTCTCCCAAGGCTGGACAAGGAGAACAACTTGTGTTCAGGAGAAGGGCAGACTGACCGGGCGCGGTGGCTCATGCCTATAATCCTAGCACTCTGGGAGGCTGAGGTGGGTGGATTGCTCAAGGTCGGGAGTTCGAGACCAGCCTGAGCAAGAGCGAGACCCCGTCTCTACTAAAAAATAGAAAGAAATGATCTGGACAACTAAAAAAATATATATAAAAAAAAATTAGCCTGGCATGGTGGCACATGCCTGTAGTCCCAGCTACTCGGGAGGCTGAGGCAGAAGGATCGCTTGAGCCCAGGAACTTGAGGTTGCTGTGAGCTAGGCTGACACCATGACACTCTAGCCCGGGCAACAGAGCAAGACTCTGTCTCAGAAAAAAAAAAAAAAAAAGGAGAGGGCAGACTGGAGTAGCAACATCGTATCATTTTCTAACCTGCTATTTTCTGGGCCCCTGCTGGGAAAGAAGGGCCTTGGGCCCCAGCTCCGGCAGCCCTGTGGCTCTGCCTGTCCTCTGTCTGAGTCCTGGTCCCTGCTGCCCTGACCCCTGCGATGGACCTTCCCCTGGGCTCTGCTCCCCCTCCTGTCTTCCCTGTCTCGTCTGGTGGCTGTTCCATCCCTTTGGCAGGAAACAAATGTGGGAGGCATCCTGCACTCCTCTTTCTTTCTCCATATCCACTCAGTTACCAGGTCTCCTTGAGTTTGCCTGGTTTCATTTAAAGCATTGCAACTCTTGGTCTTCCTCCAGTCGAGCCCTGCCTCCTTCCCATCTCCCATGTACAAACTGCCTGAGTGATCTAAAGTGCAAGCCT
The DNA here is from genome assembly GCF_000956105.1 of Propithecus coquereli. Lineage (NCBI taxonomy): Eukaryota > Metazoa > Chordata > Mammalia > Primates > Indriidae > Propithecus > Propithecus coquereli. Next base: position 2,280,668 of record NW_012148775.1, on the reverse strand, counting down.
GGTCCTGCCGTTCCCCTGCCAACCGCCTTCCTTCCCTGGCTTGCCCTTGTAAGTCCAGACTCCCCGCAGGCCCTGGGCCCTCGACTCCTCTTCCACCAAGCTGGGACTTGCACACTGAGCTCCAATCCCCTCGGTCTGGGCACTTTCCCAAGTTGTTTTTCACCTCTGCCCAGAAAGCCCCTCCTTCCCTCTGCCACCTCCAGGGCCCTCTGCTGACCGCTCTGCCCCCCCATTTATGATGGTCTCCCACTAGCTAGTGCTCCCTGGGGACAGACAATGCCTTTGTCCCTCCTGTGCCCAGCACAGTACCCGTGCGCAGTATGTGTTTGTGAACATTATCAGAACCACCACTGGTAAAGGTGATGCTGCCCCCATGAGAGGGATGGCAGGGTCTTGCTCTTGCTCAGGCTGGTCTCGAACTCCTGGCCTTAAGCGATCCTCCCACCTCAGCCTCCCAAAGTGCTAGGATTATAGGTGTGAGCCACCGCACCCAGCTAGTTCTGCCCTTTTCAAGGATAGCCTTGGATACCCAAGAGAAGCCATGTCCGTTCTATGCCTCCTGAACTGCGGTGACCTCACTGGACAGGAGTGTGTGCAGCATGGGTCAGTCCAGGCAGGTTCCATTCCAGAAATTCCTGTCACCTGGGATTGAGGTGAAGCTGAGGCTGCTTTAGCCCCAAGGATCAGACTTGTCTTCAAAGGACCAAGCAGTGAGCTGAGAGGGGCGGGAGCAGGCTATCAGCCCTGGCCTGGGGCAATGGTTTCACCTTTGTGGATTCCCAACTGCTTGGACCCCTCTCCACAAAGTAGGGACACACACACACTATCCTGTGTGAAGTTTCAGGTGTTTTGGACAGTCCACAGAGCCCCTAGAGGGTGATTTGTGGGTGCCAGGTACAGACGTCTGGTGTGGAGTTTGGCTCTCTTCCTGGGGGGTTCTCTTCCTCCCTTACCCTGGAAAGGGAAGAAGGGGGAATGGGAATCCTTTTGCCCCATGGTGGGGGAGCTGAACTGAGCGAGCAGGAGGGAGGCTTGCCGGGCCAGGTGCAGGCTACCCTGAGCAGGTGGGCACTGTCATGCCCCACACTCGGGGCCTCTGGAGTAAGTCCTGGGTGGCCGGTGTCGATGCTCCAATCAATGGCTGAATGCTCTGGCGGAGTTAGGAGTTAGAGACCTCAGATGGTTAGGGTTCCCAGACTCCTTCCTTGGTGCTTGCATTGTTGGGAGCAGATGTTTGCTGGGAACAGATATTTGTTGGGAGCACCATGGGGCTGGGAGGTTGGCCTTTGGACCAGACTCCCTGGAGGACCAGCAACACCCTTCTCGTTTGCTCATGCACTGAGCTCCCACACCCTAAGTGCAGGGGTGCGCCCACTCCTTGTGCTCCCACTTGGTGACCCTTTGAATCTAGGGATGGCTTCCAAGCTGGGGAGAGAGACTGGAGTTTTGGTGGGGTCCTACAAAACCTCTCAGCTTTTTAGCCAAAATCTGCTTGTTGACAGTGACCGATGGTTTGGTCCTGGTGTCTTAACAAGTGGATCTGGGGGCGGTGTGGGAGAATTGAGCTGCCCAACTGACACCTGTCAGAGCACCTCCTCTGCAGTTGCTCATGGCTTGTAGCGCTGGGTGCTGTTTCGTACCTGCTCAGGTGGGGCAGTGAGGGATGTCAATTTTGTGGGTGGGACAGCTTCTCGGCCCCCATCTGTCACCTTGTGTCACCTGATAGGCACTGATAGATGTATGGATTGTGTGCTTGTGATATGCCAGCCTGCTTTATGTTTATTGTATTACTTGTTCCTCCAAATGGCTTGAGTGAGGCTTGGGGATCCCACAGTCCCCAGGATGTAGGGGCTGTTCTGTAGACGAGGGAGCTGAGCTCAAAGAGGTGCTGTGCTAGCAAGCGGCAGAGCTGGGACTTGAACCCAAGCGGTTCAACTCCAAAACGCGTGGTGCATTTTGTTGCACATTCATACCTGCTGAGGCCAGGCAGGCGATGCGAATGCATGAAATGAGCAAAAAAAGAAAGGGAGCTAGATTGCATGCTGCATCCAGAGAAGGCATCCAAGTGAACCAGTGGTTGCTAGCTCTTCTGCCTGTTCCTGGGAAGCCAGAAATCTTGGTTTTCATGGGAAATCTCTTGATTTCTTCAGATTAGTGCAGATTTCTTAAAAACACCCAAACACATCCATGGGGGATGAAGCCTGCAGCTTCAGGCTGGTGGCCTCTGCATATTCTCTGTTGCCTCCCCCACCCTCCTGTCCCCTCGTCCTGCTGCCTCAATAATCCCCTTTAGAAAGAGAATCAAGAGTTTATTTCTGGCCGGGTGTGGTGGCTCACACCTGCAATCCCAGCACTCTGGGAGACCGAGATGGGAGGATTGCTTGAGGTCAGGAGTTCGAGACCAGCCCGAGCAAGAGCAAGACCCTGTCTCTACTAAAAATAGAAAAATTAGCCGGGTCCCAACTACTCAGGAAGCTGAGGCAGAGGATCACTTGAGCCCAGGAGTTTGAGGCTGTAGTGCACTATGATGATGCCACTGTGCTCTACCCAAGGCGATGGAGCAAAACTCTGTCTCAAAAAAAAAAAAAGGAGGAAGAAAAAAGAAGCTTATTGCTGAAAGAGATCTTGGAAGATTATCTGGCCCAGCCTGTAGCCATTTACAATTCCTGTTTCACCAGAAAGATAGGCAACCCTGAGAGGTAAGGAGCTGTAGGGTCTGGCAGCAGGGAGGATACATCTGGACTTAGCAGTCCCTGTTCCTAAGCCATGGATCTGCCTGGCCCACCCTCCAGCTACCTGTGCTTCTGCCTGGCCCACCCTCCAGCTCCCTGTGCTTCTGTTTCCCCTCCTCTGGAGACCTGGGGGACTTGCTGTCTGTCATTCCACACCGAGTTGCCCTTGCCTTTAAGCCTGGCACAGTCCCTGTGCGCTCATGGTCAGGGGGATTTGACTGCTCTCATCCCAGCTCCTATTTCAGCTAGATGTGGGCTAAGAAAATGGAGGGGGCCAGGCACCCCCTTTGCTTGCAGGAAACCCCCACCAAGGGACGTTGTCCCTGGAGGTAGACATCACAGTTGGGGCACAACAGGGAGGAGTGCAAGAGGACAGAAACTACCACCCTTTAAAAAGGAGAGACAAGTGGCATCAGGAGAGCAGTAGTGGGACAGGTGCTCGGTCAGCTCCCTGACTTCTTTGGTGACCATTTCTTGCCTGGACATAAAGATGGACAGGAGGAGACGCAGCAGCCTCAACTGACAGTTGTGTTCGGACCAGAGGCTCCCTGATGTGCAGCACAGCTGTTGGGGGGCAGAGGTACAGGGTTTCTTGTCCATCGTCCTTGGGAAGTTTAGCCCAGGAGCATCCAAAGGCAGCTGTACCTCCCTCCCTCCCCCGTGCACCGCACATAGCTGGGCCCAGAGCAGACACGACGAGGAACGATGGGGTTCAGGTGCCCCTGACTTAGGCTGGCCTGCTTCTGCCCCCAGGTGGCCCTTCCCCTTGGCTCCTCAGAGTTGAGGGATCAGTCTCTGCAAACACCGCAGAACCAGATTTGATGGAACTAGTGTCGTAAATGGTCTACCCACAGTCACCCCTCAGAGTTTATTTCCAGTAGAAGACATTCTCCATGGTTCAAAATCTAACTTCCAAACAAACTTTTGGAATGCTCCATGTGCGTCCATTGGGGACTTCCTGTGTGATGTTTTGGGCAGTACGGCTGTGTGCTACTGTTGGCATCTGTCCTGGCCCTGCTGGGTTGGATTCCCAGAGCCCCGGAGTGTCTACTGCAATAAAATCCAAACTGGGGATGAGGTGGATCCCCCACCCCCTTCAGTCTCCCAGTGTTGCCAGCTGGCCATGGTCGAGGGAGGCCACCCCAGCCCGGTCAGGCCAGGTGGGAGCCCTGGGACAGCAGGGTTGTCTGCCATAGCAGCCCCTGGTCACAGACACCTCTGTTCGGTCCACGCATGAGGCTTGGCATCTGCTTGGCTCACTGCCTCAGCTGTGGGGTTGGTGGGCTTCTTGCAGGCTGACAGCAGGGTCTTGTTGGGTTCTCTTCCCACCCTGTCCTTCTTCCCTGCACTTGATGTCCCTACATTTGCACCCTTCCAGCCAGACTGAGAGCCCAGTGGTCTCCTTGGATGTTTTTTGTTTGAAGAAAGTGTTTTCCCTCCTTTTTTTCTATTGTGGTTTCCCAGTGTGACTCTGCAGCCTCCATCTGCTTCCTGCCTGTCCAGGAAGAGACAGATTTCTGAACGCGGAGAGTCGGCAAGACTCTGGGCCTCGGGAGGACTTGGTGTGGCTGTCTTCAGGACAGTGGTTGGAGGCATCTGTCCTTTGTAGATCAGTGATACTGTCCTGGCAGGGCCTTGGGTCGGGTCAGGCCTCCCCCCCCCCATGAACAGGATTGGGGAGCAAGCCTAGAAAGCTCCGGGGTCCTGGGGGTGGGGCGAGGGGACTGAGACGAGACTTGGAGCTTCTGTGAATGGGGTGGACCCTCCCAAGACCACTCTTTATTCAGGAGGTGCCGATAGTCTGTGGTGATACCAGCTGTCAGGGGAGCCCCAGCATTTCCTAGAGCCCTGAATTCAGCACATGGCTCCTAAGACTTGTGAGACCAAGAAGACCCAGGGCTGGATGGTGTAGATGCTTCTAGAGAAGCTAAAGAGTCACTGAGAGTTAGCTGGGGAAGCGCTCCGGGAGCAGCTGGCCTGACCCTCCTCCTCTCCCCTCCTCCACTTCTTCTCAGAACTCCTGACCATCTAAGATAGTGGTTTCAACTTGTGATCTGCCATGGCACACCCTTCAGATGACACCCAAGGGTGTGTCTGGGGTTCTGTGCACTTCCCAGCTCTTTCTCTTAAGAAAACACTGGAATGCATGTGGCTGGGCCTGGTGGTCATGGAGTCATCTTGAACCCACTTCAGTTCATTTTCTCAAAAGCAAATCAGTTGCAAGTGTCAATACTTTATGATAGTTAGCCAAGGACTGGTGGTGGCACACTTCATGGCTGATTGATCTCACATCGGGCTTGAGACGCAGAGCAGAGGACAGCTCTGGGCTGAGGCTCATGTGTCCCCAGTGTGTGTGTGCATTCTGCAGGCGTGGGGTAGATGGGACCAGCAGTGTAAAGGAAGAAACCTGGAACTGCCTGCTTTTTTGCTCAGTAGAGTAAGTGCCTGGGTGAGACCCGTGGCTGTCCGTTGAAAGAATACCTAGGCCAACCGTGGGTTGGAGTGTCCAGGCCAGCCGTCTCTCTCTCTCCTCAGTTGGCTGGTGTGGTGTGCACAGTGGAGCCCTATCTGTCTCCTGATGATTCTTATGCCACCCCCTTGAGGTCGAGGCTGGAGATTGGTGCCTGGGGCAGCCCCCACTTGGAGGGAGCACGGGTGAACTTTGCAGGCAGGTGGTGGGGGACTGTGGCTGCCTACAGAGCACGTGCATTGGACGGCTCTGGCCATCTGCATCCTAATCTGTAAAATGGGACTGTGAGGCCAGGCTCGTAGTACATGCTCATAGTACATGCTCAGGAAGGGTGTTTCACTCCTTCCTCCTTGGCCCCTCCAGAGCTTTCTGGCTGTGCAGCCCTGGCACTCTGCTAGGCTCGGAGCTTCTGTGGCAGAAGCAGGGGCCCTCTCTTGGGCAGTTCCTTCTATTGTCGTGATTCTGGGTTCAAAGCCACAGGGCTCTCAGACAGCTGTGACTTCCCGGCAGGCAGTGGAGATGGGGTGGGGTGGGGGGGGTGCCAGAGCCCTGCAGCTTTTCCCTCTTGCCTCTGTCCTTGCTAGGCAGTGAGTCGGAGGCGGCCGGGCTTAGCAGATGTTCTCCAAGGAGGACTTGGAATGAACCCGAGACACAGGGTGAGGTCAGTGGTTTGCTCAGCAAGAAGGCCCGAGTTAGTGACAACCTGTCACAGCTCCCAGGATCCCTGGCTGCTGTCCCTGGCTCCAACTCCTCCCCCTCCCTGCCTTAAGGGAGATGAAGATCAGTGATGCAGATTTATTTACTGAGTGTCCCCTCTGTGTCAAAGTGGGGCGCTCACGTTTATTTTATCCCTGGCCACCACGATGGCTTTCACCTCCTTTTTCATCCATTACGCACCACGTGTGCTATGAGGTGTCTGAGTGAACTAAAGCCCAGAATGATCTAGTCAGTTGTTACCCAGGCTGGCAAGCGGTGGATTTGAACCCATCCACTCACTGGTGGGAGGCCTGCACTTTCCACCACACTGCCGTGCAGGTGGGATGCCAGAATGGTGTACAAAGAGCTTTGTGACCGTCCCAGTATCTAAATCTCCAAAGTCCCCAAGAGCATGTGCAGAAACGTCTCTTTGAAGCTTCTCCTTTTTTTTTTCTTTTTGAGACAGAATCTCGCTATGTTGCCGTGGCTAGAGTGAGTGTCATGGCGTTAGCCTAGCTCACAGCAACCTCAAACTCCTGGGCTCAAGTGATCCTACTGCCTCAGCCTCCCGAGTAGCTGGGACTACAGGCATGCACCACCATGCCCGGCTAATTTTTTCTATATAGTTGTAGTTGTCCGATTAATTTCTTTCTTTTTTTAGTAGAGACGGGGTCTCGCTCTTGCTCAGGCTGGTTTCGTACTCCTGAGCTCAAACAATCCGCCCACCTCGGCCTCCCAGAGTGCTACAATTACAGGCGTGAGCCACCGTGCCAGGCCTGAAGCCTCTCTTTTTATCTTAGTTTCACTTGCATTTTGCATTTGCCTCCATAACGTAGCCTTGTTTCCTTTAATTTAAGACAGTGATTTAAATTTCTTTCTCCTGAGCAAACTCGGGTTTATCCTGAGGTGGCTTCCTGTACCCCTGGCCTCCATCTTTCCCCTGGGGGTACGGACATCCCTATGGGAGAGGCACGTTCAGTATTGTGAATAAAGGCTCAGCTGGGAAAAGGGCAGGGGGCCCCCTGGGTTGGCTGGAGAGGTGGGTTGCAGTGAGGGGGCCTGAGGAGGTGGTGAAGGCTAGTTTGGGGTCATATTCTGAGAGGCTTAACCCCAAAATGCCAACCCCAGGGGTCTGACCTTGTCCCATGGACAGAGAGGGGAGAGGGCATCAGTGGGTGAGTATCGTGACTGCCCCCTGCTCAGCATACACTCATCCAAGCCCTCTGCACCCACGCGGGGAAGGGGATTCCTGTCCACAGAGAGCCTGCACTCTAGCAGGAGAGGCGAGAGGGAAGTGTGGAGTGCACGTGAGAAAGGCAGGGTTCCAAGAAGCTCAAGCCGATGCTGTCCACAGGAAGGGTTAGAGTGGGAGAACCCAGAGCAGTGGGCTGCGAGTGAATTCGAGAAGGGACTGCATGCCGATAGGATGCCAGTCCGAGGGGTCGGCAGCCTGTGATGGACAGAAAGGGAGGCAAGTGATGGCAGGAAGTGGTGAAGGCGGAAGTGGTGTGACTTGGCGACCAGTTAATGTGGGAGCTATTAAAGGGCTATGAGGAAGGAGGACCGGGCAATCAGGAAATCAAGCAAGAGCCCATTTAGGGAAATGACCCAGCTGCCTGCAAAAAGGGGAAGCCCTGGCCTGTTCCATGGTCATCTTGGGCTGTGTTCATTAGGCAGAACCCGACTAGCAGAGAGTGGGTAACGGGTGCTGTGAAATCCACACACATCGTGAAATCAAATCGTGCAAAGACTGCAGCTCATCCCAGGAACAGGCAAACTTTTGAACTTTTCCTTTGGGTCTCTGTGGGGCGGATGACTCACTTCTGAGCCCCTCCTAACCTCTGTTGGTGATTAGCAGGGGTGAGAGGCCCAAGGAGCCGCCCTGCTCTGCAACAGAACAATTTGCCTCAAGGGCCTGGATTGCAGGAATGGATTGGGGTAGATTTGGAATAGCTGAGAACCTTTCCGGCACATGAGTCTCCTGGGTCGAGGCTGACTGTCTTTTTGTATACGGATCTGGGCTTTACCCATTGAAGGAACTGTGGGTTGGGCCTGAGTGGGGCCTCTAGACTTGACCTTAAAAGGTCCAGAGTCTCTGGGTGACCTGAAGAGGTGGATGAAATCTGATCCCTGAGGTGCGTCCATGGTGTTCTGGAGCCTCTGGAGGAGGGAGGGGCCTGCTGGTCTTGAAGGGGAGAGATGAGTTATTTACAATATGAAAGAGACTCTGCTCTCGGCCTGTCTGGACTGTGCTCCTGTGCCTGTAGCCGGAGCAGATGCGTGGAGGTGTTCAGAATAAACCTCTTCTCATCTGCTGCTTAACTTCCCAGAGACCAATCAGATGGGGAAGTTGCAGCAGCCAGGGGCCTGCTGGGTGGGCCCTGTGGGCGTGCCTGGTGCAGAGGGGCCTGGCACAGTTGCACTTCTGCCTGGAGCTCGGGGTGACCTCTGCAGTTGCCTTTCAGCCTTTATTCTCTGGGATCTCCGGTTACCTGGGCCCTGTGACCTTGGGTGCAAACCAGGCACCCAGTAAAAAAGCGAGCCTGCCCGCACACTCATATTGTGTCAGCCTCTGCAAGGAAGGGCTCAGCAGCAGGCAGGAAACCACCCTCCTATGACAGGCACGTAGGAAGCCCAGGGAAGAACCACCTTATCCAAATGACCGTCCCCTCCTCCTCCAGCAGCAGACAGACTGGAAAACTCCCGGGCCTTCTTCCCTGGCTTCCTGTGTGTCACCCCCCAGCCCACACTTCCTTGAGGGCTGTGAGAGTAAAATGGCAGTTCCTGTTGAGTGAGGCATGAGTCAGCGAAGGAGAATTGGTGGCTGAGTCTTCATAACCTCCAGGCATGGCTATTAAATATTTAAATGACACCACGGTATTGATCGTTTCTCATCCATCCTCTTGAGGAGAGCAGTTCCTGTCTGGGATTCAGATAATAGCAGTGTCTTGGATTTAGATTTTAGGCTAACTCCAAAGAGCTCAAAGGTGCTATATAAATCTCACCCATAATCAGTAGTATCTCCTCCCAGAGCTCGCTACCAGGAATGGGGACAAGTCAGGTTCTGCCCATTCTACTGCTGGAGAAGACATCCAGAGAGGTTATAGGATCCGCTGACGGGCACCCAGCAGGCTGGGCTTGGATCAGGGCAGCCCGGCTCCTACTCCTCGGCACTGGCTACTTTCTCTGCTCACTGCTCCGTCCCCATCCTCCTCCTCTTCACAGCCCCCTGTCATTCAGCCATTCATTCTCGCTCCTGGGGACATGGCATCGAGCAAGACGAGACAAGGCCCCTGCTCTCTGGAGCTTAATTCTTGGGGAGGAGACTGTTGACAAGAGCCTAGATTGGCAGGGAAGGCCCCTCCAGGAGATTGAGTTCCTAGTCAGTGTCCAGGCCCTAGGTCCCGGGGCTGGGTGGGGGCAGAGTGGATCTGTCCTAATTGTGGATTGGTCCTTACTGGCCACAGATCTGTCTTTCCTCTGAGGACAGTTATCAGGATAAATATACCCAGCTCCCCATTCCTGGGGAGTTACTCACGGAGTAAAAGCACCCCGCTGCGGATTAGATTACCTCCACTCTAACTGCTCATGTGCTCCGAGCTGGGGGAGGGGAGAGGGACTTGGGGCCAGGGAAGGGGGGAGACCTGCCTTCCCGCTCTGCTCTCCTTCCTAATCTGGAAGAGTCTCACCAAAGGGGCTGAGATGAGACCATCCCTGAGCTGGTCCTGCTGTTTACATTGCTCCTTCCTAAGGAAGGGCCAGGCCCCGCTTACTGCTTGTATCCCTGGCTTTGGGCAGGAAGCCTAGTAGCTTCTCTGACATTCAAGGCTACCATGGCTGCCCAGGTGGTCAGCAGGGGGCCGAAATCTCCCTTGCTGAGAGTTCAGTGCCCAATAAGATAGGCCCTGAGGCTGGGCTCTCCAGACCCACTCTGGGCGGGGACTTGCAGAGCTGGTGCTGTCTCTCTGGGAGTCCCGGTTTCATATTAAGTGACAGGGACAGACAGCTGGCCCTGGGCTGTTGGGAAGGCCCTTGTGCTATGGCAGCCCCCTTGCTGCTTGTGCTGGAGCTTTCAGGGTGGTTTTTGCTGCTCCTTCCTTCCTGTTCCCAAGGAAGTTCGGAAGGAAGCTGTGCCAGTCCCTGCCTGGGGGGCTGGGGCAATGAAAATTGAGTTAAACTGGCCTTTGGAAAGAAGTAGGGTGAGCCAGCTTGAAAAGATCTCGTTCTTACTGTGGGCCTCTCCCAGGCCAGGCCACAAGAACACAAGGCATGTCAAGGTGGGGTCTGCCTGATGGCCAGAGGACCGTACCTCTTGTAGTTCTGCCCAGGGCTGCCGGATGGAGGAGTCCAGAGTGGCAAAGGTGGGCCGATGGCAGGGGCCCAGGCACGGGACTGGTGTGGCGGGGTAGCCCATAAGCTCTTGGAAGGGACCAGAAAGCCAGCTCAGCGCCCCACACTTTCCTGTCCCACCTGTGGGTCTGGAGGTGGAGACCTGGTGGGGAGGCTTCTCCCCACAACTTTGTTTTAACCAGGATGATCACCCTTCCTGTGGGTCCAGGACAAGCCTGTGGCATCCTTTGCCCTCAGGAGCCGGATTGGGGTGGGAAATTATTTCTCTTTTCCCTCCTAGGGCTAAACACCTCTCTCGCAGGGAGCTTGTACCTGCTTAGCAACTCCATTTACTGTGTGCGCTATTCCAGGCACTGTGCTAAGTAAGCACTTTATATCTATTTGTCTCATTTAATCCTAATCCTGTGAGTAAAATGGTAGAATTCCTATGGGGCGGACAAGGAAACTGAGGCACAAGAGCAGCGAAGGAGCCTGTCCAAGCCATTCAGCCACTGAGCGGTCTGTGTGACTCAGAATTCCCCTGTGCAAGTTGTGACATCTGCGTCCTCAGAGCCCGGGAGGAAAGAATGGAATAGCTCTGGGTCCTCCCCCACCCCCCCAAGAGATGGACCTTTATCTCATCTTTCTTGGCGCCTGTCCAGCTCCAGGCCTCTGGTCCTGACAGAGTCCTTATCACACACTAAGATGTGGCCGGAGCTTGGGTAGGAGGATGAAGCCAGGCTTGTGAAAGAGCCTGACTTGTTTCTAGGTGGGGGTGGGGGCGGAAGGGTTTCACTGATGCTCTTTAATCTAGTATTGAGTGTCATGTGTCAGTGGGTCAGCCTGGGTCCCCAGAGCTGACGTCTGGGGGACATCCCCCCCATGGGGGGGGCGCAAGGGGACCTTGGGCTCCCTCCGCGCTCCGCCCCTGGGTTGGCATGGGAATGTGAGGGGCGCAGCTGTATCTGCGGTGGAATGCGGGCGGACCGGCCCCTCAGTCCCCTCCTTCTCTGAGCAGAGCATGGGGCAGGCCTGGCGGGACTGGGGGACGTCTGATCTTAGTCGCCTCAGGCCAGCAGCTCCCACTCGGTCCTAAGGATCACTCCTGGTCTGGGTCATCGGTCACTGGGGGGAAAGAGCCTCTTCCTCTCTGCCTGGCCGGGTGCACTGTGCCGCCTGCCCAGGGCGGCCTCCCAGCCCAAAGCCTCTGCTGCTCAGACCAGGCACAGCCGTGAGGTCGAAACGGGGGCATGCGTGGAGCTGCTTTGCGAAGAGGACACTGGAAGCCAGAGCGTGTGTGTCCCTTTGGGCCTCCGGAGCTCTGCCAGGCTGCGTGTCATGCTTGGGTCTCGCCTTCAAATGCTAGTATTTTTCAGGCACGGCCTCGGGGCTGTGGCACCCAGGCCATCTCGCTCTCCTGCTAGTGGCCTGCTCTGTCCCTCAAGCCCAGCAGAGTTCTCTCAGGATTGAAACTTCCCCACTGTGCCCTTGGCCGGAGGCTCCCTGGTCTTCCCTGGCTCTGCTCGAGGAGTCCGTGACTGCACGAGGTTACCTTTGGGTAGCCCAGTGGCAGGAGGCTGGCTGGCCAATGCCGCCCTCTGGTGGGCACGGTGGAGGTCCGCACCCCTTCCTTGCCAGGGTGTAGCTCTGTGGCCTTTGCCCCTGGCCTGCTGGGGACTTTGCACCTGACCTGCCCCTGGCCTCGAGACAGCCTGCCCCTTCCATCCCCCAACACATAGCATTTCCTGTCCAGTGACCTTGGCTTTCCCTCTTCTGTGAGTGCAAGTGCCAGGGCCTGTGTCAGCAGGCCCAGAGAGGCAAAAAGGCTGCAGAGTCCAGCCTGGTTTCCTCCAGAAAGGGGATGGGAAGCCCCAGGGAGAGCTTCCACCGCAGGGTGAAGGGTCTGGAGGGTCTTGGGACAGGACCCAGAAACTTAGTAGAGTAATACCAAGGAAGTTCGAGGCCGTCCTTAGCCTGAATGAGGGCTTCCAGGCAGGGTATCTGGAACCTGTCTTCCCAACACGTGGGAAGGGAAGGTGCGTACCTGGTCTTGCAGGGCTCCAGTAGGTACCACTTTCTCCGAAAAGGGGACAGCCTGACATTTTCCATGGGATATGAGTAGAAGGAATATTTATAGCCGAATGAAAGGCTGCAAACTGGGGGAACCTGCTAGGATGGGGCTCTGCCTGCAAGTGGACCCCTTTGTGCAGCAGTCTGCTGGCTCTGTTTACTCAAGCCAGGGGAGGAGTGTGCTGAGCTGGCAAGGAGACTTTGGCCCTTAACCCTTCTGCAGCCTGTGGGGAAACATCAGGCATTTGCAGCCATTGGAATCCAAAGTAGAGCTCAGAGTCTACCTTCGCTACCTTCGCTGCCTCCTATATTCCTGGCTCTCTTTCTTGAGGGGTTGGTGGGGGGAGTTTGGGGGCCAGCCCCTCTACCTCTTGCCTAGTGATTTGGACATGAAGTCCTGTCCAGATCTCAAGGTAAGAACTCATGGTGGAGAGAGGGGAGGAAGCCGCCCTAGAGACCCTGTGGCTTGTGTAGGTACATCCTGGGGCTCCTTTCTCTCTCTCAGGTAGACAAAAGTTTGGAGAAAATTGGAAAATGATGTGCCTTCTCCCTGACATCTACACATGCCACACTTTAAAAAAAAAATTATAGGGCTGTGCTCTGTCACCCAGGCTGGAGTACATTATGCAATCACGGCTCACTGTAGCCTCAAACTCCTGGGCTCAAGGGATCCTCCCGCCTCAGCCTCCCAAGTAACTGGGACTACCGGCTCGAGCCACCATACCTGGCTACTTTTTAAAATTTTGTGTAGAGATGGCGGTCTTGTTATATTGCCCAGTCTGGACTTGAACTCTTGGCCTTAAGTGATCTACTCTCCTCGGCCTCCTGAAGTGCTGGGATTACAGGCTTGAGCCACAGAGCCGGGCCCCACAAGCCACACTTTGGATGTTACTTTATTATTTTACTTTTATCTTCAAGGTTGCTCTTTTCATGTCCTGCCCAGCTTCTACCCAGAAAAGACTTAGGAGGAGAAGTTGGTGCTTTACATCCTACCCTGCTCTCCTTGGATGAAGATATTTTTCTGGATTTCACAAAGCAAATAAACTGTGATGTTTGCAACTTCCAATGTACTGTAGCATCTGCTCTCCCTTATAAACCTCACCCCAACACTATGAGGTAGGGGTTATTCACCATACCTTACCAAGGAAACAGGCCCAGAGAAGCTAAGCGATTTGCTGTGTGGCATGGATCGTAAAGGAGCAGGGACTCGGACTCAGGTCTGCCTCAACTGCAGAACTAGTGACCTTGTGTCTCTGCACGCCAGGACTGCTTCCTCTCACCAACAGTGGACCAGCACAGGGATCTGTGTTGAAAAGAGTGCATTGAAATCATAAACCAGAATCTAATCCATAAACTCATAAACCAAGCTGAGAATCACGTCATGACGAGGGGCTGTGGGTGTTTGGCGGAGTCCCTGATCTAGAATGGTCGACAGGGAAGAGTGACCCTTTACCTGCTGTTGGGTGTTTGGAGCCCGAGAGACCTGAGTTCAGAGCCCAGCATTGTCACTTTGGCCAGCTTTGGCAGTGTGGGGACATGCCTCCGCCTCTGAACCTCAGTTTTATCATCCATACTAGTGTCGTTGTGATGAGGAAGGTGGGTAGCACAGGTGAAGCTCCTGGCCCTGGTGGGTGTTCAGGAATGGCAGCTGCTCTTGCTGCCCCTACCAGGGTTGCACTGGTTGCCTGCTCTGGGGAGCCCTGTGGGCTGTCATAGCTTGCTCTGCCCATGATGGAGGAGGGACCCGCCCATGCTGGGTTGAGTCCAGAGGAAATGGGGACGCTGCGTGAAGCCCGGGCAGCAGGTGTGGCCCTAGAGGGGCCACTGGGATTGGCCTGGACACTGGTTCCTTTTCTGCTGTTACCTAGATAGACCAACTCCCTCTAGTTCCGGTTTGCTAGAGACAGGAAGCCAGACTTTCTCTGGAGGACCTGTAGGGGGAGGAGGGGGGCTGCAGGAACTGACCTTCCTCGGAAGTCAGGGGACCAGGACCTGGGGGATCAGACTCCCCTCTAACCATCTGGGCAGGAGCCTGGGGTAGGTGTGGCCAGCCTCGGGGGTGGGAGATCAGGGCAGGCAGCTAGGAGAAGGTGAAGCCCTGGGTGAGGGCCTTGCTTCCCTCTTCCCTCCTCTGAGTAGGGGTGGGGCCAGGGCCAGGGCCACAAGGAAGCATCAGACTGGCAGCCTTCAAAGCGTGGGCTCCCGACATTCAGGAATTTGAACCCTTTGAATATGGCATCTTGTGGTCACAGCAGCCTCGAACAGACCAGTTCTTTAGAGTTTGGGGCTTCCGAGGAGTGGGACAGTCCTGCCACTCCTTGGCTTTGTCAGAATTCCAACTTGACAGAGTATTCGGAGGATCAACTAAGACAGTGTGTGCAGCGTGCCTAGCTCGGTGCCTGGTGCTAGGAAATGGCAGTGAACTCGGCCATTACTTTTTTGATGATTATTATCCCGAGGGCTAGAGATTGAGCGTTCCCTGACTCGGCAGGTTACCAGGGAGCCCAGGGTGAGCAAGTCCGTGAGCACGGCAAGAATGAGGGTGTGGCATCTGGGGCCAGGCTGTTAAGGGTCCTGGGAGGGGAGGGGATGGGTGTCAGCAGTTCCTATCCCTTCCCTTCCAACTGTGCCCTTCTCATCTGGGGATGGGACAGGCCTAGGGCCCCCCTGTTGGCTGCCAGGTGTCAGGGTAATGGAAGCTTGCGCTGAGGGCTGATTCGGCTCCTTTGCTACTGTTAAAAGCAGAACAGTGGGGCCCTGGAGCCTCTGGGGCCAGGCTGCTGGCCAAGCTTCCACAGAAACGGCCGACAGAGCATTCTTGTCCCCCACTCACTGAGAGAGTGGGGACCACTACACTAGCCCATTCTAGCCCCTACCTCCCCACACACCTTGCCCCATAGCCTGGGCTTCTGCTTCTCCCTGATCAGGGGGGCAGGTGCCACCTCAGGCGGCCCCTCCAGTCTGGGGGCTGAAAAAGCCTAAGCTCTTGGAAGTGAAGCCAGGGCCTGGCACTGCCTGGGCCCCTCCCCGTGACGTGGGGCCCCTCCCGCCCATTCTCTCTGCGGGGCCCTGCAGATTCAGAGGTCCAGGCAGGCATTTCTCACTCACAGCCAACGGTGCAGGAGGAGGTCAGGAGGGATCACAGAGCCAGGTGCCCGACTCCCAGAGGTAGGAGCGGCCCCAGGGCCAGCCCCAGAAGTGAGCCTCCAGGCCACCTTCGGTCTAGGCTGGGGAATAGAGGACAGCTCTGGAAGCCGGTTCTTGGCCAGGCTGGTCTGGGCTGGTAGCTTCCTGTCCTGAAGCTGGTTGTTCTCCTGTGGGTGGGGCAGGTGCTAGAAGGCATTAACTCTTGAGGCACAGGCAGGGAGGACACTGCCACTGGGAGTTCCCAAGGCTCCTGGTCCTTACCTGCTCTCTGTGCCTTCTCTTTGCAGATGCCCTGCTGGCGGACCTGGAGTCCACCACCTCCCACATCTCCAAACGGCCCGTGTTCTTGTCCGAGGAGACCCCCTACTCATACCCAACTGGAAACCACACGTACCAGGAGATTGCCGTGCCACCCCCTGTCCCTCCACCCCCATCCAGCGAGGCCCTCAATGGCACGATCCTTGACCCCTTAGACCAGTGGCAGCCCAGCGGCTCCCGATTCATCCACCAGCAGGTAGGGCGGGGACAGGGGCTGGGAAGCCCCCAGAGGTTTGGAGGGCAAAAGGAAGCCTATCTGGCAGGGCCTTGGGGAGCTGGTGGAGGAATGGAGTTGGGGGAATCAGCTCTCCCCGACCAGACGCTGCTCTTCCCACCCACCACGTGAGGGGACAGTGACCAAGTGTTAATCACAGGTCTCCTGGCCAGACTGGAAATTCCCTGGTGAGACTGGCTGTGAGCAGGAGCCTTCTGGGGGTGACTCGGGCTGTATCTGTCCCCCATTCCTTTTCCTCCCCTCGGGGGAGCTCTGAGCACCCTCCTTCTTGCAGCCTCAGTCCCCGTCACCTGTGTACGGCTCCAGTGCCAAAACTTCCAGTGCCTCCAACCCTCAGGACGGCTCTCCGTGTTCCCGAGCGGGCGAGGAGGAGCACGTCTACAGGTACTGCCCAGCCCCGCCCCAGCACCTTGCCCTTCTGCTCAGAAATCTCAGGGACCTGATCAGGGCCGGAGGCAGCTGAGGCCAGGGACCAGGCATGACAATTGGCCCTGGGGGTTCTGCTTCCAGGGTCATTGGTTTAAGCCGCAGGAGGCCCTGAGGGCCCTGGCCAGCTCTCATACCCCTTGCCTGGCCAGTCTGCCTAATCACTGCCATCTCCTTGCAGCGGGCGGGCTGGGCTGTCACATCTCCGTGTAGTTGAGGAACTGATGCAAGACTTCCTTCTTCCCCTCTTCTTACCACATCCCTTCCCTGCCCTCTGTCTTCTTGCTGGGGGAGACTTCGTACCCCTCCGCCTTACTCTCCTTGAGAATCTGGGGACTGAAAGCCGGCACAAGGCCGGAGAGTATCTCACTGTCTTCTTTCCTTTGCCTCCCGAAGCTTCCCCAACAAGCAGAAATCAGCTGAGCCTTCACCCACCGTAATGAGCTCCTCCCTGGGCAGCAACCTCTCTGAACTCGACCGCCTGCTGCTGGAGCTGAACGCCGTGCAGCACAACCCGCCGGGCTTCCCTGCAGGTAGGACTGGGGCCTGGGCAGGGGCCCGCCAGACCCCCCGGCCCGGCTGCTGGCCTCTGGCTCCCTCGAGGGCTTAGGGACTAAGCAGCCTTTTTCTCTGTCTCTCTCTCCAAGATGAGGCCAACTCAAGCCCCCCACTTCCCGGGGCCTTGAGCCCCCACTATGGCGTCCCAGAGAATAACAGCCCCGTGGGGGGCAAAGCCGGGCCCCTGACAAAAGAGAAGCCTAAGCGGAATGGGGGCCGGGGCCTGGAGGACGTGCGGCCCAGTGTGGAGAGTCTCTTGGATGAACTGGAGAGCTCTGTGCCCAGCCCTGTGTGAGTACCCCCCGGGCTCTCCCCGCTGGGGAAGGTTTGGCCCAGCCAGTGCCCAGGCCCCAGTGTCTGTCCCCTTAGCCCTGGTGTCACCCATTCCCTCAAGTGCATGTTGTTTGCCAGGTACTGGGGGTGTAGTGGTGAGTCATGTGGGCACCATCCCTGCCTTCAACTAGCCACTGCCAATCTGAAAAGACGGATGTCGCACTCACCAAGGGCGCCTGCCGCTTAGCAGCAGTTGGCACAGGCTTTCGCGCCACAGCCACCCGATAGGGTTCAAATCTTGGCTCTGCCAGTTACTGTCAGCTCTCAAACCTTAGTCTTCCCATCTGTAAAATGGGATGAGGGGTTATGGGATATCAAGGACAAGAGCACCTGTCTCGGTAGGGGTGAGACCAAATAATGGTTCCTGGCTCGTAGCATGTGATACACACGGCAAGTGCTTAATAATGTGAGCTCTTATTAGTGTTATGTTATTGTAATAATCTCACACTTACGTGTAGTATTGTGGAGGAAACATCCAGGGTGCCGGGGCTGGTTTAACAGGCGAGCTTTCACTTGGGCTGGGGGAC
This sequence comes from Propithecus coquereli, assembly GCF_000956105.1. NCBI lineage: Eukaryota > Metazoa > Chordata > Mammalia > Primates > Indriidae > Propithecus > Propithecus coquereli. The sequence continues at coordinate 2,262,827 of NW_012148775.1, read as the reverse complement.
CAGAGGAGTCTTCTTGGGAAAGGTGCTGTTTGAACCACCCTCTCTTTCCCCCAGCCAGCTCACCTTGGCGCTGTCCCCCTGGCTGACAGCCCCCTCCCAGTGATGGGTCCCCAGGAAAGATTGGGAGCCAGTGGGCTTCCCTGGGGTTGGGGGTGGTGGGGCCCCAGTGTCAGAGCTGAGATGTTGGTCTGATCCCCTGGGAAGCTTGGGGCCGGACTCTGGGCTCCCTGCTGAAGCCATGCCTGCCCCGCAGCCCTGCCATCACTGTGAACCAGGGCGAGATGGGCAGCCCTCAGCGAGTCTCCAGCCAGCAGCAGACACGCATCTCGGCCTCCTCTGCCACTAGGGAGCTGGACGAGCTGATGGCTTCACTGTCGGATTTTAAGGTGCCCTGTGACCCCCGCTTCTTCCCTGCCCTGCCGCCCTCCCTCATCCTTCTCCTCCATTACCTCAGTGCGAGTCGCTGGACCTTGGCCCTTCGGTGTTTGGGTGCCTCGCCCCTCGGCTGGGGATCCCACAATGCCCTGGCTTTGCCAGGATACCAGGATACAGGGGAGGGAGGGCCAGGCCCATCTGTGTGGGGATTGAGCTGCCGCGGCAGCCGGTGAAGACAGAGAAGCCAGAGAAACGCTCAGCTGGGACATTCCTTCCTCTCTGGGTGCTCCCAGCCACTTAGGGTGAGGGGATCAGGAGGCCGGGACACTGGGACAAAGGGCCCTGTGTGATGGTGCTCTCGGTGGGGGAGGGTGTTCTGTGCTGGGCCATGTGGGACTCGGGATCCCGTGTCTGAGAGGTCACTTGCCCTGGAGCCCCATCTCCCACGCTCGCTGTCCTCAACACATCCTCTTTCTTTCCGCCTCTGGCTGCCGAGTCCGTGGGCCTCTCTCACCACCCTCCTCCCGTCCTTCCCTGCCTGCCTCCAGGGCCTCTGAGTTCCCACAGGCTCTATCTGGAAACCACTGGGCCGGTCCTGCACGAGGTGCCCCTTCCCCTCCCCTCCCCTTCCGGGCCTCCCGGTCCTGCCAGGCCCGAGATGTTTTGTTTAGAGGCTGCGGTGCCACAGTGGGGGTTGATAGCGACAGAACTCTGTGGCAGTTGCTGACTTCACACTTCCACGTGGGTCAGCAGGAGACCTCTGGGGGCATGACTCCGAGAGTATGAGGAGGGGAGTGAGTGGCCCGTGCACTCTTGGCCCCAGTGGTGCCTCTGAGTCTCCCGTGAGCTGAGGTTTCGTGGTGAAGGATGGGAGCATGGCTGGGGTGTGGGCTGAGCCTGGGCCTGTGACCCTCGTGTGCCGTAATTCCGGCTCCACGCCTTCTGAACAGTTACAGTCAGAAGCACGTAAGTTGAATTCAGGCGTTGGCCTAAGGGAGCCCTGCCCTGGCGCCTCTCAGGCTGTCGCTTTCTCGGACAGCCTTGTCCCGGTGCCCAGCAAGAAGCTGCGCTGGTTCTGGCCGTGCCCCCGGAGCAAGCGCTTGGGGATGTGGGAGAGCTGGGATTGCCCGGGAAGGACACCGCTGAGAGTTGAGCCAGCATCCGCGGAGGGCCGAGCAGCTGCCTGGGGCTGACCTGCCTGGTCACGCGTCTCGCCATTGTCCACCTCACTTCGGTCTTTTCTCCCTCATACTGCTCTGGGTGGCCCCCAGCCATGGCCTAGTGGCTGCTTTCTGGCCTGGGTTTGACGAGGGCCAAGCACATGAAGCCCAGGAAAGCCTCCCTGGCGTCTGGATCTTCTTCATGGGTCAGTCCCGTGCGTCAGTACTGAAGCCACCTTAGTCAGTGTAGATGAGGGCTCTGAGAGCCCTAAGACCGAGCCCGCCCTTTCCTCGCAAGGAGCAGCCTTCCTCACCTCTCTTCTCTCTCCTCTCCCCGCCTTTGTCTTTCTCCTCCTCCAGACCAGCTCCTCCACCGTGGCCCTGGGCTCCCCGGGGCTGCTGCCCAGCTCTGCTGCGTCCTCACACCTCTCACTTTCTCCCTCTCCTCCTCCCCCTCCTCCCATGCCGTCTGTATTCCTGCCATCCACCACTAAGCCCTCCCCTCGAGGCCAGGGCCACCCAAAGGCCACCTGTACTGAGCAGAGGGGACATGGCCTTCCACCTCCTGTGGCCCCCAGCTGGCTTGATTTGGCTGGTCTTGGGGTGATGCCTGACACCTGCAATTCAAGGTCTCCCTCTGTGGAGGGTTCTTTGGGGCCATGTGGTGCAGAGAGCCAGGCCCGCGATTGCAGGCACCTGCCGAACCTCATGAGTGAGCTCTCTGGGGCTCCTCCCTGCCACACTCTACCCTGCGCTGGGAGCACGAGTCCTCAGGAGCCTGGAGACCCTCAGGGGCCACCAGCCAATCCTTTGTGTGCAGAGGAGGCCGTGACTGCCACATGGGAGCAGCCATGGGCTTTGGAGGCATTCAGGCCCGAGACTCCCTGTGGAGCTGCTTGCAGCTTCCAAGAAGTCACTGAGCCAGTGGCTGTGGCTGTGGACCGTCAGGCCATCTTGCCAGATACCTGGAGTCTTACGGAGGAACGTGGCCAGCGGAAGGAGAGGGCAAGGCCAGAGGCAGGGAGGCTGGGAAGCAGCAGCCCTGTTCCAGTTAACAGGAAACACTTGGGTGGAGAGATGTCTAAGAGGAGAAACCTGACCAGGCCAACCCAGGGACCTGAGACCCCAAGGAGCCCAGAGGGCACCACCGAAGCCGCTACCAAGACCAGGAAGGAACAGCCGGAGCTTCCCCATGGCATGGTCACGGGCACACCCAACGCCACGGAGAGGATTTCCACCTCTGGCCAGGCAGGCGCCAGCTCGCACGGCTGCTAGGCATGGTCCTCGGCGGGTCTGAGTGTGGGCTACTCCTCGATAACTGCATGCAGCCTTCCACTCCGCGCATGTCTGCTTGGGCAGAAAACACTGAGATGCCGTGGCCTGCAACCCGACGACCAGCATTTGGCGACAGGCTCTGTGGGGTCAGCAGAACTCCTTGGACCCCAGCATTTCTCGTAGTGACAACCCACCTCCTGCTTGGTTAAGGCTTTTCCCTTAAAGATGAGCTACCCTTGACATTCTGACAAAATGGTTAAAAGCATGGACTTTGGAACCAGATAGACCTAGATACAAACCACATCTCCAACGCTTGCTACCTCTGTGACCTTGGGCAACCCGCTCCATCAGCCTCAGTCTTCTCATCTTTAAAATGGGGATAATAATAGACCATTTCCACCAAGGATGTCCAGAGAACTAAATAATTCGTGGAACATGTTTGGAACACAGCACATGGTCCCCAAGTAAACTGTGGCTGACAGTACTTTTATTATTATTTATTTCCTGCTTGATTCAAACTTTATGCCCTTTCCAAAAACAAAACAAAACAAAAACCCCTGAAACACTACATCCAAGTGTAATATAATATAGTGTAACAATATAAACCAAAAGAAAAACTAGTTAAAAGATTTACTGGAAGCAAAGACTCTAAAATTGTAAATCAAAAAAAGAAAGAAAAGTCCTTATGCTCTGTCAAGAGTGTCCACTTACATCCTCTCAAATAATTCTTGCAATGACCCTGTGAGGTAAGCCAAGAAAATACTGTTACTGCATTTTAAGGACAGAGAAGCTGAGGCCCATGGACGTTAAGTGCCTTGCCCGGGGTCAGAGGCTGATTTGGAGGTGAACGCTGGGTCAGAGGTCTCCCGAGCCAGTCCTGCTCCCTGCCTCCACCCACCTCACCTTGGCTCTTCTCGGTGCTTTTGTTCTGCCCTCCCCTCACCCGGGGCACCTGAGTGTGGACTGCGCGGCGTCGTGCCCAAGCCCAGAGTGGGGCTGTGACAGCCTCCCCCTCCCCTCCCCCAGATCCGCTCCGAGATCAGGAGCCAGGAGACGGGCCGTGCACACCCCAGGTCCCGGGAGCCCTCCCCTCGCCGCCGGCTGGACCCCGCCACCCTGAGCAGGACCCCGTCCCAGGAGCGGCTCATCGCAGAGCTGCAGGGTCGGCTGGGCATCCAGCTGGAGGCAGAGGAGGAGGAGGCGGCGGGGCCCTCTGCCCAGGACTGGCTGACCGAGGGTGTCATCATCACTGTGCAGCCATGCAGGAAGCGGGCCGGGGGGCAGCTCATAGAGAAGGTGGCCAGGCGATGCTGGGGGCCGGGCCAGGGCTAGGCGGCAGGGGTCCAGTTTCTCCCCTGGCCCCAGTGCTGGCCAGGGGGCAGGTTTGGGGGTGGTGGGGTGGTTCTTGTGTCCTGTGGCCTTATAATGCTGGCCTCACTCTCGTGGGGGAGCCTGGGGTGTCCCTCCCATCCCCGCTGGCTGAGCTGGTGGTTTCTTCGGTCTTCCTCATCTCTTTCCCTCCTTTCTTCCTCCCAGGTTGTCTTCCCTCCTGGCTCTCCCATTCCCCTGAGAAGAACCATCTCTGTCCTGGCTTCTCCTCCTTCTGTCCCTTTACTCCAGCATCGCAAAGACGCCTCGGCCAGCAGCTCTTCTCCCCTGCCCAGCCTGCCCGCCCCCTCGCCCCCGGGGCCCTCAGCTTGCCCCCGTGGTTCTCCTGGGGTCCCGAGTGTGGGGGAAGAGCCCTGTGACCAGGATGTGCAGGGCCCTGCCCCTCCCACTCCTGCACCCCACACCATGAGGTCCGTGGGCTGCCAGACCGACGAGGACCCGCTCTTCCCCCCAATGCAGGCAGGCCTCCCAGGGACCCCAGCGCCGGCCCTTCCTGTCCCCGTCCTAATACCCGAGCCACCCCCCACTCTGCACATGTGTGTGTGTGTGTATACACACACAGACACATACACAGACACACACTGTCCATCCACAAGCCCCAGCACAGTAACCACAGTCCTTGCTGAGACTTTGACCCTGGACCCTCGCTGAACCTGACGCCCAGGCCCCCACCCCTCTCCGTGTCAGCTGTGGGGTCCCCCCTCTGCCTGCCCTTCCCCAGCCACCCCAGTACTGCCCCGGGCTCCCACCCAAGGAAGCCATTCCCAAGGGTCACCAGCAACCCGTCTCCTCCCCCAGGCCTGGCACCTGCTGAGGCCTCCCCGGGCTCTGACCACGGTCACCTCCCCTTCCCATGTGCTGTGCCTTTGGGCGGCTCACCTCCCTCTCCCTCTGCACCCCTCCCTGGGCCTTCCTCTCCGGGCTGTTTTTCTCTAGATATTTTTGCCTCCTGATTTTAGTACTGCCAGTGGGGGGAAAATTGTCTTATCCCATTCTAAATTCCCTTTCGTGACATGGTCCAGTGACAAGTCTCTTATCCTTTCTTCCTTAACTCTTAAAAAGCATTTCTTATCCTCCTCTCCTCCCCCACCTAAGATCCAGGGCCTGGAACACAGAGCGGATGGGGAGCTGTGCTGGGCGGACGGCGGGCAGAGCGGCCCCGGAGGGCAGGACGAGGGAGGGGTCAGTGCCCAAGGCCGGGGGCTCAGTTGCTGCACGTCATGTTTTCCCTGGGCTTGCTCGTGCCAGCAGGGTGCCAGGACCCTTGCTCTTGACCGTCTGTGGGCTCCTCTGACCACCATAAGGTCCTGTCGATGCCACTCCCACGTTTAGGGCTCTTCTGGCCCCTAGAGGAGGTCACACTTTTTGCCTCAATCAGCTCATCTGTCCAGGAGGGAGAAAACTGCCCCCTGCCCCCCATGCCATGATACCGCGAAACCCCAAAGCCCAAGCACCGAAAGTCCTAACCAGCCCCCTCTCCCTGTCTCCACAGTTCATGGCCCAGGGGAAGACGGGGAGCAGCTCACCGCCTGGGGGACCCCCAAAGCCCGGGAGCCAGCTAGACAGCATGCTGGGGAGCTTGCAGTCCGACCTGAACAAGCTGGGCGTTGCCACAGTTGCCAAAGGGGTCTGCGGGGCCTGCAAGAAGCCCATTGCCGGACAGGTGATGGGGGGGAGGTGGCGGCCGGTGGGCATGGGGACCTGTGCTGCTCTGGGGGGTGTTCTGCGCCTGGCCTTGGCCCTGCACCGCAATCTGTCTTCCCCCTCAGGTTGTGACTGCCATGGGGAAGACGTGGCACCCGGAGCACTTCGTCTGCACCCACTGCCAGGAGGAGATCGGATCCCGGAACTTCTTCGAGCGGGATGGACAGCCCTACTGTGAAAAGGACTATCACAACCTCTTCTCCCCGCGCTGCTACTACTGCAACGGCCCCATCCTGGATGTGAGTCCCACGGCGCATGCGGTGGGGAGGGGCGGCCAGTGCTTCAGTCCGGGCACTGCGCCACACCGGCTCGGCTCGTCGCCACGGGAGCCCTCTGAGGGTGCGGGTGGTGAGATCAGGGCACATCCTGAGGCTCACACAGCTAGGAAACAGTTGGGCTGGGATTCATACCCAGGCCAATTAGGAGAGACCCTGACCTCGGAGTGTTTTGCTCTTTCCTTGCCTCTGAGACTCAGTGGTGGGATCTGTCCAATGGGGCAGCAGCTTGGCTTTGATCCCATATTTTACTTTCACAGAAAGTGGTGACAGCTCTTGACCGGACGTGGCACCCTGAGCACTTCTTCTGTGCCCAGTGTGGAGCCTTCTTCGGTCCCGAAGGTACGGGCAGACAGACGAACTCGCCACCTCCTGGGAGGCCTGGGAAGACGGGAGGTGGGAGACCGTTGATGTAAGAGTCAGGGTGACTCTACTTCTGGAAGCCTGAACTCTGTCTCCCAAACCCCTGCTCCTCAGGGTTCCACGAGAAGGACGGCAAGGCCTACTGCCGCAAGGATTACTTTGACATGTTCGCGCCCAAGTGTGGCGGCTGTGCCCGGGCCATCCTGGAGAACTACATCTCGGCCCTCAACACGCTTTGGCATCCTGAGTGCTTTGTGTGCCGGGTAAGGAGTCCCCCCGGCCCCGGCCCCTGCCCTGGCACCTCTGGAGGGGGCTGGGAGCAGACAGTGGGGAGAGGGGCTTTTCTTCCTTGTGCTGCCTGGATCCAACTTGGAGGCCTCGTTTGGGGTTATTAATGGGGTGAGCAGGCAGTGGGATATACTTCCTTAAGTCTGATAGGTTCTGGGCCAGGGCTTGTACTGAGGCTGGGACAGACCAGGAGCAAGGTAGACACGTCCCCCATCCTGTACAGTGGCCCCGAGACGGTCATATTCAGAACTGGAGTATGTGAGAATTAAATGAGATAATGCAAATATATAGCAGACTCAACAGAAGTCGGCAGTGATTTCCAAACTGCATTCTGGGGGGGGTCATGAGGTCCCACATTTTTATTAGAGACTCAGCAAGGGCCCTCTGTCCAAATAAGTTTGGGAAAAACACTGTTCAGTGCAGGACTTCTCAGAGCCTTTTATACCTAAATGTGCACCTGAATTTCCAAACAAGAATCTAGGATGCAAGCTTTGACCACAGACCCTTTTTTCCAGCACCAGTGTTTCTGGAAACACAGTGACAGCCACCTGGTTAAGTGCCCAGGAGTCAGACTTATCTATGAGTCCAGGCTGTGCAGCTTGGCAGCTGTGTGACCTTGGGCAAGTCACTTAACTCGTCCGCCCCAGTCGCCTCCCCTGGGAGAAATGAATAGCGTTTAGCGCAGCACCTGGCACGTCGGAAATGTCTAGCAAGTCATCAGGAGTGTGCCAACCATGCTGTCTCTGGCCCGTCACACTGGGTGCTGCCCCAGCCGGAAGGGACAGACCCCTGAGCCCCCTCTTTCCACTCCACCCCTCCTTGTGCCTCGCAGGAATGCTTCACGCCATTCGTCAACGGCAGCTTCTTCGAGCACGACGGGCAGCCCTACTGCGAGGTGCACTACCATGAGCGGCGCGGCTCACTGTGCTCCGGCTGCCAGAAGCCCATCACGGGCCGCTGCATCACCGCCATGGCCAAGAAGTTCCACCCGGAGCACTTCGTCTG
>NW_012148775.1:2117603-2254908 GCF_000956105.1 Propithecus coquereli | reverse complement strand
TTATGCTCTGTCAAGAGTGTCCACTTACATCCTCTCAAATAATTCTTGCAATGACCCTGTGAGGTAAGCCAAGAAAATACTGTTACTGCATTTTAAGGACAGAGAAGCTGAGGCCCATGGACGTTAAGTGCCTTGCCCGGGGTCAGAGGCTGATTTGGAGGTGAACGCTGGGTCAGAGGTCTCCCGAGCCAGTCCTGCTCCCTGCCTCCACCCACCTCACCTTGGCTCTTCTCGGTGCTTTTGTTCTGCCCTCCCCTCCCCCGGGGCACCTGAGTGTGGACTGCGCGGCGTCGTGCCCAAGCCCAGAGTGGGGCTGTGACAGCCTCCCCCTCCCCTCCCCCAGATCCGCTCCGAGATCAGGAGCCAGGAGACGGGCCGTGCACACCCCAGGTCCCGGGAGCCCTCCCCTCGCCGCCGGCTGGACCCCGCCACCCTGAGCAGGACCCCGTCCCAGGAGCGGCTCATCGCAGAGCTGCAGGGTCGGCTGGGCATCCAGCTGGAGGCAGAGGAGGAGGAGGCGGCGGGGCCCTCTGCCCAGGACTGGCTGACCGAGGGTGTCATCATCACTGTGCAGCCATGCAGGAAGCGGGCCGGGGGGCAGCTCATAGAGAAGGTGGCCAGGCGATGCTGGGGGCCGGGCCAGGGCTAGGCGGCAGGGGTCCAGTTTCTCCCCTGGCCCCAGCGCTGGCCAGGGGGCAGGTTTGGGGGTGGTGGGGTGGTTCTTGTGTCCTGTGGCCTTATAATGCTGGCCTCACTCTCGTGGGGGAGCCTGGGGTGTCCCTCCCATCCCCGCTGGCTGAGCTGGTGGTTTCTTCGGTCTTCCTCATCTCTTTCCCTCCTTTCTTCCTCCCAGGTTGTCTTCCCTCCTGGCTCTCCCATTCCCCTGAGAAGAACCATCTCTGTCCTGGCTTCTCCTCCTTCTGTCCCTTTACTCCAGCATCGCAAAGACGCCTCGGCCAGCAGCTCTTCTCCCCTGCCCAGCCTGCCCGCCCCCTCGCCCCCGGGGCCCTCAGCTTGCCCCCGTGGTTCTCCTGGGGTCCCGAGTGTGGGGGAAGAGCCCTGTGACCAGGATGTGCAGGGCCCTGCCCCTCCCACTCCTGCACCCCACACCATGAGGTCCGTGGGCTGCCAGACCGACGAGGACCCGCTCTTCCCCCCAATGCAGGCAGGCCTCCCAGGGACCCCAGCGCCGGCCCTTCCTGTCCCCGTCCTAATACCCGAGCCACCCCCCACTCTGCACATGTGTGTGTGTGTGTATACACACACAGACACATACACAGACACACACTGTCCATCCACAAGCCCCAGCACAGTAACCACAGTCCTTGCTGAGACTTTGACCCTGGACCCTCGCTGAACCTGACGCCCAGGCCCCCACCCCTCTCCGTGTCAGCTGTGGGGTCCCCCCTCTGCCTGCCCTTCCCCAGCCACCCCAGTACTGCCCCGGGCTCCCACCCAAGGAAGCCATTCCCAAGGGTCACCAGCAACCCGTCTCCTCCCCCAGGCCTGGCACCTGCTGAGGCCTCCCCGGGCTCTGACCACGGTCACCTCCCCTTCCCGTGTGCTGTGCCTTTGGGCGGCTCACCTCCCTCTCCCTCTGCACCCCTCCCTGGGCCTTCCTCTCCGGGCTGTTTTTCTCTAGATATTTTTGCCTCCTGATTTTAGTACTGCCAGTGGGGGGAAAATTGTCTTATCCCATTCTAAATTCCCTTTCGTGACATGGTCCAGTGACAAGTCTCTTATCCTTTCTTCCTTAACTCTTAAAAAGCATTTCTTATCCTCCTCTCCTCCCCCACCTAAGATCCAGGGCCTGGAACACAGAGCGGATGGGGAGCTGTGCTGGGCGGACGGCGGGCAGAGCGGCCCCGGAGGGCAGGACGAGGGAGGGGTCAGTGCCCAAGGCCGGGGGCTCAGTTGCTGCACGTCATGTTTTCCCTGGGCTTGCTCGTGCCAGCAGGGTGCCAGGACCCTTGCTCTTGACCGTCTGTGGGCTCCTCTGACCACCATAAGGTCCTGTCGATGCCACTCCCACGTTTAGGGCTCTTCTGGCCCCTAGAGGAGGTCACACTTTTTGCCTCAATCAGCTCATCTGTCCAGGAGGGAGAAAACTGCCCCCTGCCCCCCATGCCATGATACCGCGAAACCCCAAAGCCCAAGCACCGAAAGTCCTAACCAGCCCCCTCTCCCTGTCTCCACAGTTCATGGCCCAGGGGAAGACGGGGAGCAGCTCACCGCCTGGGGGACCCCCAAAGCCCGGGAGCCAGCTAGACAGCATGCTGGGGAGCTTGCAGTCCGACCTGAACAAGCTGGGCGTTGCCACAGTTGCCAAAGGGGTCTGCGGGGCCTGCAAGAAGCCCATTGCCGGACAGGTGATGGGGGGGAGGTGGCGGCCGGTGGGCATGGGGACCTGTGCTGCTCTGGGGAGTGTTCTGCGCCTGGCCTTGGCCCTGCACCGCAATCTGTCTTCCCCCTCAGGTTGTGACTGCCATGGGGAAGACGTGGCACCCGGAGCACTTCGTCTGCACCCACTGCCAGGAGGAGATCGGATCCCGGAACTTCTTCGAGCGGGATGGACAGCCCTACTGTGAAAAGGACTATCACAACCTCTTCTCCCCGCGCTGCTACTACTGCAACGGCCCCATCCTGGATGTGAGTCCCACGGCGCATGCGGTGGGGAGGGGCGGCCAGTGCTTCAGTCCGGGCACTGCGCCACACCGGCTCGGCTCGTCGCCACGGGAGCCCTCTGAGGGTGCGGGTGGTGAGATCAGGGCACATCCTGAGGCTCACACAGCTAGGAAACAGTTGGGCTGGGATTCATACCCAGGCCAATTAGGAGAGACCCTGACCTCGGAGTGTTTTGCTCTTTCCTTGCCTCTGAGACTCAGTGGTGGGATCTGTCCAATGGGGCAGCAGCTTGGCTTTGATCCCATATTTTACTTTCACAGAAAGTGGTGACAGCTCTTGACCGGACGTGGCACCCTGAGCACTTCTTCTGTGCCCAGTGTGGAGCCTTCTTCGGTCCCGAAGGTACGGGCAGACAGACGAACTCGCCACCTCCTGGGAGGCCTGGGAAGACGGGAGGTGGGAGACCGTTGATGTAAGAGTCAGGGTGACTCTACTTCTGGAAGCCTGAACTCTGTCTCCCAAACCCCTGCTCCTCAGGGTTCCACGAGAAGGACGGCAAGGCCTACTGCCGCAAGGATTACTTTGACATGTTCGCGCCCAAGTGTGGCGGCTGTGCCCGGGCCATCCTGGAGAACTACATCTCGGCCCTCAACACGCTTTGGCATCCCGAGTGCTTTGTGTGCCGGGTAAGGAGTCCCCCCGGCCCCGGCCCCTGCCCTGGCACCTCTGGAGGGGGCTGGGAGCAGACAGTGGGGAGAGGGGCTTTTCTTCCTTGTGCTGCCTGGATCCAACTTGGAGGCCTCGTTTGGGGTTATTAATGGGGTGAGCAGGCAGTGGGATATACTTCCTTAAGTCTGATAGGTTCTGGGCCAGGGCTTGTACTGAGGCTGGGACAGACCAGGAGCAAGGTAGACACGTCCCCCATCCTGTACAGTGGCCCCGAGACGGTCATATTCAGAACTGGAGTATGTGAGAATTAAATGAGATAATGCAAATATATAGCAGACTCAACAGAAGTCGGCAGTGATTTCCAAACTGCATTCTGGGGGGGGTCATGAGGTCCCACATTTTTATTAGAGACTCAGCAAGGGCCCTCTGTCCAAATAAGTTTGGGAAAAACACTGTTCAGTGCAGGACTTCTCAGAGCCTTTTATACCTAAATGTGCACCTGAATTTCCAAACAAGAATCTAGGATGCAAGCTTTGACCACAGACCCTTTTTTCCAGCACCAGTGTTTCTGGAAACACAGTGACAGCCACCTGGTTAAGTGCCCAGGAGTCAGACTTATCTATGAGTCCAGGCTGTGCAGCTTGGCAGCTGTGTGACCTTGGGCAAGTCACTTAACTCGTCCGCCCCAGTCGCCTCCCCTGGGAGAAATGAATAGCGTTTAGCGCAGCACCTGGCACGTCGGAAATGTCTAGCAAGTCATCAGGAGTGTGCCAACCATGCTGTCTCTGGCCCGTCACACTGGGTGCTGCCCCAGCCGGAAGGGACAGACCCCTGAGCCCCCTCTTTCCACTCCACCCCTCCTTGTGCCTCGCAGGAATGCTTCACGCCATTCGTCAACGGCAGCTTCTTCGAGCACGACGGGCAGCCCTACGGCGCGGCTCACTGTGCTCCGGCTGCCAGAAGCCCATCACGGGCCGCTGCATCACCGCCATGGCCAAGAAGTTCCACCCGGAGCACTTCGTCTGTGCCTTCTGCCTCAAGCAGCTCAACAAGGGCACCTTCAAGGAGCAGAACGACAAGCCTTACTGTCAGAACTGCTTCCTCAAGCTCTTCTGCTAGGCACCCCACTCCCTTCCTCAGCCCCCCTTCCCCAGCCAGCGTCCTCGACTGCTACTGTGACCCAGAGACCTCGCCCGGGGGTGAAGGGGCAAACCTGACTGAAACTGGAACCCTCGTCCTCAGCTGGTGCAGGGTGGGAAGAGGCCGTGAGGGGTCCCGCCTGCTCGTCTTCACCCCTGCCTCTGGGCCTCCTCCCTCCTCCTGCAGCTCTCCCCGGGCTGACCACTCTTCATCCTCCCTGGGGCGGGGTGGGGCGGCGGTGGAGAGGGAGGAGGGCCCCACCCGACCCCACGTGTGAACCGGCCTGGCCCGGCCAGCACCCACACTGGAGCCATCTCTTACTCATCATTTCAGCAGTGGAGCCGGGGCGGGGGGAGGGCAGGCAGGGCCAGATGGGGTCTCTCTTTATCCTTATTTGTCCCCCAACCTAACTGTCCTTGTTCTGAGAGTGCTGGGGGACACCTGGCTCCCTCCAGACAATGCCAGCATAAATCCATCCATGCATCCAAGGGTGGAAGAGTCCAAGGGGCCACAGAAGGTTCCCTGTGCTCCTTCTGCACTTCCAGCCTCCCCAGGCCTGCCTGGGCGACTGCCCCCCGCCTGAACCCTCACCACAACCTCCCTTTTATACCTGCCCGGGTTCTACTGAGAAAGGCCTCTCCAGCAATAAGGTTTTCTAGTCACTTCCTCTGTCTCGGGGCTGGCGTGAGGTGGGGGTGTCACCCGTGCCTGGACACTGTACCGACTTTGATAGATTTCTACACTGAGGTTTGAATTCTTATCGCCTGAGTTGCTTTTACTTCTCTATACAAAATGATTTTGAAGAGATTTTAAAGATGTTCCCTTTTGTACTCTCCTCCTTGTCTACCGCCACCGGGCCTGTCAGTGACGGCGGCCTTGGTATGGAGTTTGCTTTGTACCGAGGGCCTGGGCTGGGGAAGCAATTTGTATTTTATTTTTTCTTAGCACAAGCAGGTGATCGGGGAGCAGCTCTGTGACTCCCCTCCTTTCACTTCATAGCTCACCAGGACTGTTTTATAAACTGCTGTATTTTGAAACCCCTTCCTTACTGCCCAGGCCAGCAAGCTCTTAACTGAAACTGGTCTAAGGGTGTCTTTGTCCTTGGCCTAGAATTCGGAACCTCATCTGTTCTGCTCCCGGGGAAGAAGGGGAAGTATACTTTGGAGGCTGCTTCCTGTCTGAGGAAGCCGTCAGGAGCCTCTGCTCCCCTGTGGACTTCTTGGCAACAAAGAGAACCCACTGAACATGCTCAGCCTCCTCGCCGCTTCTCTGGGGCTCTCTCTTCTGCCTTCTCAGGAAAGCTGGTGCAGACTGTGACCACGAGGACTATGAAAGTCTCTTTGGTCTTGTTGATTCCACTGGGCATATCACTTCCCCACGTCTGCCCTCCTGGGAGGCTGGGTACAGGTTCTTCCCCTTGTACAGGTGGGATCAACACTCAGGAGGTCTGGAGAGAAGGCCCCAGGGGGTTGTGAGGGACCCTGGTAGGATTTCGAGAAGGCGACGGGACCCTGCTGGAGCAACAGGAAGCCCCCAGAGCTCTCTGTCCCAAGGATGAAACAGGAGCAGCCAGGCCTGAGGTTCCTGGTCTAGGGAAAGGGACCGCACAGGGGCCTAACAGGAGGAGGATTCAGACGACCACACTGGCCTCCTAGCAGAGGCTGAGAGCCCTGGGATCTCAGAAGAGGGTCCCTCTGGGGCTGGGGGCTGGGGAGATCCACCTGGCCCCTCCGGAGCTCTGATGTCTCCACTTCCACCCACAGGCCTTATTGCTCTGTTTACAGCGACCCGCCCCAGGCCCCTCCCCAAGAGGGACTGGGGTTTCTGGGGTCCACCGTCTGGGTCATTGGTTATTTGATAATTTGATTTTGATTATTTTTTTCCTCTGTAAACTTCTGGCTTTGCCCATTTCAATTCCTGTGATTTATGCCAATAAAGTTTGCCATTATTTTCACCTGTGCTAGTGCCATTTCTTGGTGGTCCCAGCAGAGAGACCAAACCCTCCCCAGACTCAGAAGGATCAGCAGATTGAGGGTAAACCATTCATGTTCCCTGATTTGAGGTCGGAATCCCTGCGGATAGGATCCATGGTACCTGTGGGTGCAGGTCCCACCTGGCGCCCACGTGGGCTTTGCTCTTGCCTGGGCAGTCGGTAGGGGAAGGCTGGGCTCTGTGTGGAGCAGGCCCTGCCTTGGGCGCTTTCCTGTGGATTCCCTGAGGGCAGCCTTCCACTCATTTACAGACGGGGACAGAGGTTCCAAGAGGAGACCCCACATGCACAAGTCAATCCTCTGAGTGAGAGCAGAGGCACGATGTGAACCCAGGGCTTGCCGCTGCCTGCATTCCTGCGTTGAGCCAGACTCCATCTTGACCCTACAGACACACACCTTGGGTGTAGCCCCCTCCCGACCGAAGCGGATGGGTCTCTACTGCCTCCTCGTGGCCACGGCCATGATTGCATGCTTCCTCTTTGCTCCTTCCCAATCCAGAGCTCCAGTCCTAAATCCACAGAGCTTCCTGGACAGCACTGTCCCGCCTTGAGCTGTGTCTTCCCAGTTTCCCTGTTGTTTGCCAAAAGCAACATGTGAATTCTACTCTGAACCCTAACCATGCCACAGTGAGCTCAGAAGTGCAAATTACCTTCAGCCCTCACCCAAATAGAATGACTTCGTTTATTCTTCCAGCCCACGTTGGATCCATTTTATTTATAGAAATGGGTACACTTCATCATGATTTGCTTTTTCACTTTGCCTTGTGGATATTTTCCCATGTCAATAAATATAGATCTGCATCATTTTTTAATGGCTTCATCGTATTCCATTATATTGATGTGCTATAATTAGAGGTGATATTTATATCATCAGAGCCAGGATGTCCTTGGAAATGCACCATGTGCGTACGTATATACTTGGGAAAGTGCATTTAGAGGGAGACAGAGTCAAGGATTGGAAGGGACTGTATAGCGCAGCGAGGCCCATGGGCTTTGAACGTGCTTCTGGATTTCGATTCTGAAACCATCATTTACTGGCTGAGAGACTTGGGCAAATTATTTAACCTTTCTGTGAGTTTTCTCATCAATAAAATGGGAAGACTAATGCAGCCCTCTATCTCCTCAGAGGATTGTTGCAGATTAACGTCGGTAATGGGCACAATGTACCCAGCACAATGCTAAGCGTGCTGTGTCATTAAAAAGTGATCTTAGGGTTGGGTGCGGTGGCTCACACCTGTAACCCTAGCGCTCTGGGAGGCTGAGGTGGGAGGATTCCTTGAGCTCAGGGGTTCGAGACCAGCCTGAGCAAGAGTGAGACCCCTGTCTCTACTAAAAATAGAAAAATCAGCCGTGTGTGGGGATGTACACCTGTAGTCCCAGCTACTCCGGAGGCTGGCGCAGGAAGATCTTGAGCCCAGGAGTTTGAGGCTGCTGTGAGCTAAGATGATGCCACTGCACTCCAGCCTGGTGGCAAAGTGAGACCCTGTCTATAAAAAAAAACAGAAAAAGAAAAAAAGTGATCTTAGCGGTAATTGATTCCAGCAGTACTCAAGCCAGGCTGATCCTCGTAGAGGCACTAGGAGGCTTTAAAACAAAATACAGACTCATAGGACCCACTCCTGTAGATTCTGATCCAGTAGGCCTGGAGTAGGACCCGAAGATTCATACTTTTACAAAGCTCCTCTGGTGACTTGGATATTTAGTCAGGTTCGGGAATAGATCCTGCTAACAGTTTCTTGAAAAGGTGGCTTCACGAGTAACTGTCCAAAGAGACGCTACAACAAAGTTAGACACAGGACAGGAATATTAGAGCTCCAATCTTAGACCAGCCTTGTTGGGGGAAAGTCTAGAGAAACAGAACTTGGGACTACATACAGCCAACCATCTGTTGGTCACATATGGTTCAGATAAACTCGCTGGAAATTTCTAACTTGGTCAACTGAAAAGGGTGGAGGAAGAGAGAAACACCCCTTCTGCCATAAAATCTTTCGCTCACAAAGGTATTTATTGATATAGCATAATTATTCAAATAAATATTAAATGGATGTGTAATAGAAGAAGCTAACATTTTCCTCCTACATTCCAGGAACTCTGCTAAGTCTTAACACATTTAATCCTCATAGCAACTCTAGAAAGTGAGTGCTGTTATTATCTTCATTTTACAGATAAGGAAAGAGAAGCAGAGGGTCAACAAGGTGAAATCACGTCCTGAGATGACACAGCTAGCAAGTGGCAGAACAAGGTTAGGGATACAGGTCATCTGATGTCAAGTCCTGCATTCATTCATTCATTCATTCAACACATATTTATCATATGTCCACTATGTGCCAGGCACAAGACAAAAATCTCTCCCTTGCAGAGCTTGCATTCCTGCAGGGGAGAAACAGACAAGAATGTAATAAATAAATTACATAGTGTGTTAGAAGGTGTAATTGCTACCGAGAAAATAGAACAGAGCATGGGGGAGTGGGAGTGGGTTTTTTTGTAATTTGAAACAGGGAACTCAGGGTAGGCCTCATTGAGCAGGTGATATTTGCGCCAAGATCTGCTGGAGGTGGGTTCCTTTGTGGATATTGGCTGGGCCGCTAGGAGCCTTCCAGGAAGAGGGAATAGCCAATGCAAAAGCAGCAGAGCATCATCTCGCTGGAAGGCAACAAGTCAGTGGGAAAAATAGGAGATGAGATTATTGGGATGGAGGCGGCAAGCAGATCAGGTAGGGCCTTGTAGGCAGTTTTACGTTTTAGGCTTTTTTTTTTTTTTTTGAGATAGAGTCTCACTCTGTCACTCCGGCTAGAGTGCAGTGGCATCGTCATAGCTCACTGCAACCTCAAACCCCTGGGCTCAAGCGATCCTCCTGCCCCAGCCTCCTGAGTAGCTGGGACTCTAGGTGCACGCCACCATGCCCAGCTGATTTTTTCTATTTTTTAGTAGAGATGGGGTCTCACTCTTGCTCAGGCTGACCTCAAGGGATCTTCTCGCCTACGATCTCCCAGAGTTTTAAGATTACAGGTGTGAGCCACAGCCCGTTTTAGGCTTTTAACTCTGAAGGAAATGGGAAGCCTTTAAAGAGTTTTGAGCAGAGAAAGACATAAGTCTACTTAGGTTTTAAAAGATTCCTCTGTTTTGGTAGCAGGAAAACACAAACTAGGGAAGACAAGAGACCATTCTGTTTCTCAGCATGTGCAATTATTTCTCAGTTCCACGTCACACTGTTTAGTTCGCTGAGGTGGCCAGGTGGCACCGGACTCCGAATCCTCAAACCTTGCCGCCTACACGAAGGCAGCTCCAGCCCAGCAGATGGCAGCAGCTCTGAGAAAGCTCCTCCAACACAAGGCAGTGTTTCCTGACTACCTTACTCAAAGGCGGCTTCCCGTTGGCTGGAGTGACAGAGATAGCATCCAATGGCTGCCTATGTAAGTTCGGCTTCGTCGAGTGAATGACTGCATCAGCCAATGGACAGGGGCGCCGTCTGCGGCTTCTGATTGGCCACTTTATTCACATATAAAAAGCATGCGCCGGCGTGCGGCCCCTTTCTCGCCAGGCGTCCTCGTGTGAGGTTCGTGTGGCCGCTGGACTTGCGCCATGACGTGGTGGTCGGAAATGTGGGGGTCTTTGGGAGAGCTTTGAGGAGGTTTGGGGGGCCCTGGGGTCTGGGCCTATTTCCCTGGGGCCTCGGGGCTTGCGCTCCCTGACTGGCGGCGGCGGCTGCCCAGGCCAGGCCGGCGGGCGCTTGCGCGTGGCTTGTTCCGCATAGGCCTCGGACCCCGGCACGGTGTCAGGGTGCCTGGGTCTGAGCTCCCTCTCTCCCTTCAGTGACATCGTCTTTAAACCCTGCGTGGCAATCCCTGACGCACCGCCGTGATGCCCAGGGAAGACAGGGCGACCTGGAAGTCCAACTACTTCCTTAAGATCATCGTAAGTGCGGTCTGGGTGGTGGCCGCTCATCATGCTGCCCTGGTGCGCTAAGAGGGACAATCAGGTGCCATGTCTGCTTGGTGGCAGCTACTGAATTAGGCCATTTTGGGCAAATCTCGTTTAACAGTTTCTCCCTGGTAGCTCCCTTTTGTTGCAGATAAACAGGCTCAGGCAGATCAAGTGGCTCCTGAGGTAGCATTCATACACAGGTTTTTTTGGCTTCCAGGGTAGTTTATGTTAAATCTTTATTGCTTTTCTTCCATATTGGGAAGGTCTGAGGGGAGCAGTGACTCATTGTAAGGCAGCAAGTTGTTGCATGTTTAGGACTTGTCAATCAAGAAACTAA
Organism: Propithecus coquereli; assembly: GCF_000956105.1. Taxonomy (NCBI): domain Eukaryota; kingdom Metazoa; phylum Chordata; class Mammalia; order Primates; family Indriidae; genus Propithecus; species Propithecus coquereli. The sequence continues at coordinate 2,244,223 of NW_012148775.1, read as the reverse complement.
ATGTCTAATGACTTTTGTTTTGGATGGCCTTACCGAGAAACTCTGACCGTGCTGCTATTAAGGCATTAGGTTCCATTGTAGAGCCTCTTTGTTATACTCCTCTCAACTTAGCATGAGGGTTTTCAGAAACAAAAACCAAAAGAAGCGTGCAGTAATCCATATATTCACAACCTAGATTTTCTACAGGTGTTATGCTATATATTTTTTTTTTTTTTTTCAGACAGTCTCACTGTGTTGCCCGGGCTTAGAGTGCCATGGCGTCATCCTAGCTCACAGCAACCTCAAACTCCTGGGCTCAAACGATCCTTCTGCCTCAGCCTCCCAAGTAGCTGGGACTACAGGCATGTGCCACCATGCCTGGCTAATTTTTTCTATGTATTTTTAGTTGTCCAGATAGTTTCTTTCTATTTTTAGTAGAGACGGGGTCTCGCTCTTGCTCAGGCTGGTCTCGAACTCCTGACCTCAAGCGATCCTCCTGCCTCGGCCTCCCAGAGTGCTAGGATTACAGGCGTGAGCCACCGCGCCTGGCCTGTAATGCTATATTTTATGTTGTGTTTTGAATGCTGTAAATCTAGCCCTTCCCTTGACCAGTTTATTTGGAATAATTTTTTTTTGTTGTTAATGCAGCCATTTTAGTGACTGAGAAACATGCCTCATATCTGGGAAAAATTAAAAAAACTTTTTTTGATTGATTGTAGAAACCTAATTTTCACTGTTCGTACCAAGCAAGCAAATGATGATTCAGTCTGGCAGTGTTATAATTTAAATGGCTGTTAGTGGGAAGAATTGTCCCAATCTCCAGTTGACTTCAAAAATGTAGAAGAGAGGGAGTGAGATGGAAGCCAGTCCCTGACATTAATTTCTTCTTTCCTGCTGCCAGCCTTTGATTGTTTCTGGCCTGTTTTTGTAGCAACTTTTAGATGATTACCCAAAATGCTTCATTGTGGGAGCAGACAACGTGGGCTCCAAGCAGATGCAGCAGATCCGAATGTCCCTTCGAGGGAAGGCTGTGGTGCTGATGGGCAAGAACACCATGATGCGCAAGGCCATCCGAGGGCATCTGGAAAACAACCCAGCTCTGGAGAAGTCAGTTCCCTGGGCAGCTTTGTCCTCCCTTTCCGGTGCCTTTCTTTCTCCCTTTTCCTAGAGAAGAATGGTGCTTGAAAGGTGATCGTCTCTGTAAACTTTTCTTTGCAGACTGTTGCCTCATATCCGGGGGAATGTGGGCTTTGTGTTCACCAAGGAGGACCTCACCGAGATCAGGGACATGCTGTTGGCCAATAAGGTAAGAGGAGAATCATGTTGGTTAAAGAGACCTTATTTTGGCTCCTTAAAGCAAGTTGACCATTCTCAGGTTGTATCAGTGGAGACTTACCTCACTGTTCATTGTCTTTGTTCAGGTGCCAGCTGCTGCCCGTGCTGGTGCCATTGCCCCATGTGAAGTCACTGTGCCAGCCCAAAACACTGGTCTGGGGCCAGAGAAGACCTCCTTTTTCCAGGCTTTAGGCATCACCACTAAAATTTCCAGGGGCACCATTGAAATCCTGGTGAGTGGACCTGGTTTGCCTGTGCTAGCCAGGCAAGTTGGGGGGGGGGCGGGTGTTTAGAGGCCAGAGGTCTGCTGCACGTCCAGGTGTTAACTGCCTACTGTTCTCTTATTCTTCAGAGTGACGTGCAGCTGATTAAGACTGGAGACAAGGTGGGAGCCAGCGAAGCCACACTGCTGAACATGTTGAACATCTCGCCCTTCTCCTTTGGGCTGGTCATCCAGCAGGTGTTTGACAATGGCAGCATCTACAACCCTGAAGTGCTTGACATCACAGAGGAAACTCTGCATTCTCGCTTCCTGGAGGTACATGCTATCCAGCCCACCCACTGAGTGTCAGACTGAGTCCTGTCTGCTGCTTAAACTGTTGTGTAACCAAGGACCGTTTAATAATATGTATGCATCCGTAAACTGGCAGTGACAATATAAGATTGTTGAAGGATTTAATGAATTAATCAGTATGAAATCTTAGTACTGGGCACGTAGTAAGGGCTGTTAGTCTAGGGCCTGCAAATGATAAGACATGAAATTTTGAGTAATGCCATGAGTCAAAGGAGAAATGAGTAAAATGAGGACAGTTGAATACATGTTGGTATAATATAGCCAAGTATCCTTTCTTGGGAGGACTTTCCTTTTTTCTGAGACTGTCTTGCTTAATTTTGCCATTAAAATGCCTTTTAAGGAATGCATAATGGTGATAGAAGACATATTTTTTTCACAAATTGAAATTATTTAAGTAGCTCCATTTACTTTTTTTTTTTTTTTGAGACAGAGTCTCACTGTGTTGCCCAGGCTAGAGTGCCATGGCATCATCCTAGCTCACAGCAACCTCAAACTCCTGGGCTCAAGCGATCCTCCTGCCTCATCCTCCCGGGTAGCTGGGACTACAGGCATGCGCCACCATGCCCGGCTAATTTTTTCTATATATTTTTAGTTGTCCAATTAATTTCTTTCTAATTTTAGTAGAGATGGGGTCTCGCTCTTGCTCAGGCTGGTGTCGAACTCCTGAGCTCAAACAATCCACCCTCCTCGGCCTCCCAGAGAGCTAGATTACAGGCGTGAGCCACCGCGCCCAGCCTCCATTTACTTTTTGAAAGATTCACTAGTGGATGAAATTCATGTCTGGAAATGGTTTGACATTTTTCTTTCACAGAACTTGGTAGCTATGTTAATAGTTAATATTGTTCATGAAATAGTGGTGGCTTTTGAAGTAAATGCTATCATTATGGTATATGGAACACCCAGATTTGGAATAAGGGCAAAAAAACTTATCAATTGATGGGTCTGAATCATCCTGCCAGGAACATTTGGTGTGAGATGAAATGTCTTCTTTGAGCCTGAACTGCTAACTGCCGTGGGTTATTTCTCTGCATTGAGCTTTATTTGGATGTCACTGTTTTTTCTCTAGGGTATCTCACCCAAAATGTAATCTTCCTCCTACAGGGTGTGCGCAATGTTGCCAGCATTTGTCTGCAGATTGGTTACCCAACTGTCGCATCAGTACCCCATTCTATCATCAATGGGTACAAACGAGTCCTGGCCTTGTCTGTGGAGACTGATTATACCTTCCCACTTGCTGAAAAGGTAAAAAGATCCCACAAGGACCATGGTGGGTCTAATAGTTAGCAGAGTGACAAAGGTAGACCGCTGAGTTAGTGCTTTCAACAGCTGTATTTTGCATAGCAGATACATTTCTTAAGGGTATACTTGAGAGTTTGGTGGGCAGGGGATGTGTGTTCTCAACTTTAGAAATGACAAGAGACCCAATGAGGGGTTAATGCAAGAGCTGGGCCTTAGGGTCACCTTTTATTTGGCTGTATCCAAGCTCTCCTGCCTGGGTCACTTCCTGACAGGAAAGGCTTCACTGGCTTGGACATTGTTGGTCAAAGTCTACAAAGGCAGGAGTGTCATGGGGAGTAGAGGGGTTTGGATGACTGTTTTGACCACTAACTAATCCCCTTGCTTCAGGTCAAGGCCTTCTTGGCTGATCCATCTGCCTTTGTGGCTGCTGCCCCTGTGGCGGCCGCCACCACTGCTGCTCCTCCTGCTGCTGCCGCAGCCCCAGCGAAGGTTGAAGCCAAGGAAGAGTCGGAGGAGTCAGATGAGGATATGGGATTTGGTCTCTTTGACTAATCACCAGAAAGAACAAATATAGCCGGTTTTATTTGCAAAACAGAATAAAGGCTTACTTCTCTTAAACGTCTCTGGATTCTTCATTTTGTGCGTTTTGAAATTTATAGTGCTGTATTCTGGAAACTATAGAGCCATGGTTGACATTTCAGTGGCCTCTTAGCATCTAAATGAAACCAGACACAGCTTTAAGTGTATTAGAATTCCTGTTTCCTTGGCCATTCAGCCTTGGGTCCCTGTAACCCTCAGGTTGTGTCAGTTGAGACAGGCGCTCAGTGAATGCCAGGGGTCAGTTCCCATACAGTAAGGGTTTTCAAACTGGTTGATGGTCCAACTCATGAATTGGTGGTGAGCAGTAATCAAAGAGACAGCAACAACCTATTGCTGAAAACAAAGGTGTTTTGTGAAGCTTGTATTTCACTACAGATGTGTGTGCTGGGTCATGGTGTATTTGTTCTAACTAGCCTCTGTTAAAAATTTGAAAGCCACTGGCTAATAGAAGGCCAACAACTTGGCTGTGTGGACCCCTTTCTCTAAACTGCAGCCACAATGGCACACTGAAAAAAATTCAGACTCTTCTCCGTGGACCATGAGGTTCTTTGCTCCCACCTTGTGGCCTTAAAACCTCCCTGCCTGGAGCATCCAGCATGTCCCCAGGGCAGGGACTTTCTTCAGTTCCAGAATCCTTCCCTGGCCGCCCGGTCTACTCAAGTTTGCTAACCCTTCATACTAGTCGTCTGCCACTGAATCCCTAATTCTCTGAGGACAAAAGACTAGTTCACCATCCCCCGTTCAGCTAGTTTAGTTCTTGCCATCTAGGAAGCTACTCTTGAAGTTTATCTGAAGAATGTTTTCACTCCTGAAAGGGTCACGTGGGCTGGGCCTGCGGGCCGGGGGTGGGTCGGGGGCTGCTGGGCGGGCTCACCACGTTGCAATTCCTCAGGCCTTCGTCTCCCGCGAGGCGCCCGGGGCTGAAGAGCCGGCCCTGGGGAGAAGGTCTTGGTGGGCCCCGATGCGGGCCAGCTTCAGGCCTGCGATCCAGCTGCCGCGGCTGCAGCGGCCGCCGTCCCGCCCGGGGGCGCCAGGCCTCAGGCCGGCCCCAGCGGACTCTTGGCCTCGCCCTGCCGCGTGGGCCCCGCTGTGACCCGGAAGCAATCCGGAAGCGGTTCCGGAATCAGCGCCGGCAGGATGGCGGCGGACACGCAGGTGAGGCGGGCGGCTGCGGGCCAACGCGGCGTGTGACTGGGCGCGGACGGCGGCCGTCGGGTCGGACCGCTCCCGCCGCTCGGCCTAGAGGCGCTAGGGGTGGCGGCTGTGGAGAACGCGGCTCCGGGGCCGTCTCCTTACGGCTCCCGGGTTGGCCTAGCCGGGGCGGCGCAGACCGATCCCGGGCTCCAGGAGTCAGCGGCTCTGGCCCCGGCTTCAGCAGTTGGAGCTCGGCGGTGCCCTTCCCCGACTCCAGAGTAGCAGAAGCTCACCTTCCCGAGTGTCCGCTCCGTATCTCCAAAGCACTCCGGCAGTGAGCCCCGGGCCGACGCCAAGTCTTCCTTAAACTTTGTATTCAGCAAATGTTACTTGAGCACCTACTGTGTACAGGGACTTTGAGCGTAGTCGTTGGATTCGTGCAGATAGGGGGTTGAGTCTCCGCTCGTCGATTTCTGTGACATGCTGAGCAAGTGACTTAAGTCTGCCTTTTCATGTATAAAGTGGGGTTGAAACAATACCTGTCTTACAGGGTTGTTGTGAGGACACAGTGTGATAAAGGAGGGCTCCATACATGTTGGTTTTTATTATTGGATTCAGAGTTAGAGAAAAGAATCGTCGCTACTCAGGAAGAGGCTTGTCACCCTTAAGTGTTATTACCTGTTGGTACCTTGTAGTTAAGGCAGGATTGGGTAAACCTTTTTCTTCCACCCTAGTCTCATTTATAGTTGTGAGTGTTTTAGGGTGAAAAAACCCTATTATGGGAAAAAGAAACAGGTGTCTAAAGGACAGCTGGGCCCACTTGATCTCCAGGGTGATGAGATTAATTATTTTTAGGTGTAGGCCCTGAGGTAAGTAAGTGACCACTTAAACGTTCAAAAGACATTTATTGAGAGTGAGTCTCCTATGCAAGCAGCTGGTAGTTTGTTTCAAGTAGTGTACTGAATGCCAGAAGGAAAAGCTTAGTCTGTTGGATATTTCTACGAGGGATCAGGGGAATACATGCTTAATGTTGAACATTAATGCTCAAGTAAAAGACTCTTCTCTCTAGAGCCGTGCTGGGCGGTATGGTAGTCACTGGCTACATGGTTAATTAATAGCCACTTGGCTACCTTCCACATTTGGGCATGTCAGAAGACTCTAGGAGAGACTTCTTCAGGAAGGTGGAATTTAACAGAATACCTGATCTGCCTAAATGTATTGAGATTCAGATAAGTGGAGTTGGGGATTGAATTACTAATAAAACAGGGCAAACCGAAGTGAGGCTGGGAAAGGGCAGTTACTGACTCCAAGGGGATAAAAAAGCTGGGCAGGATAAGAAACAGCTTTTTAAATGGAAGTTGAATACCACTTACATGTAATGTGAACACTGACTACTAAGCTAGCCCGTATCATGAAATGAGACTTAGGTTGGGAAAATGGGGAGGGTGCGTGGTGGGGTTGGAGAAGGAAAGAGCTGTGGTAGAAAGCCAGTAAAACTGAAAAAGCAAGAAGCACAAGCAAGTTGTTACCTCCATATCTCTAAATAAGGAGCTAGCTACCCGGATGTCAGCCAGAATCAACCCAAGAGATTGCCCTCAGGGGTTGAGAGCAAGGGACTGGTTTTTATAGCAACCCTCTCTTTGACTTTGACTCTTTAATTATGTGCATCTGTGACTACAAACACAAATTTTAAAATTGAAACAATAAGTCTCTTAGGTAGAAGACAGATTTGGACACCATTTTATTCATTGCCAATGGAATTACAGCAGGGATCTAAGCATAAAAGAAAAACTCAGCATTATTTTATTTCTCTATGTACCCTTTACTCTTATGCTACCAATAAGGCCTGCATGTGAAATACCCCCAAAAGAACAAGATGATGGCGCCAACGTGTTAGTTGTGGGAATCTTATTATGCCCTGCTCTATTGTTTGTGAATCCACAACCTGCCCACTTGGTAGCTTGTAGAATATTGCTCAGGAGCAGGTTTTCACAAATGTTTGCAAACTGCCCTCCTCCCTGGGTCTTACGCTTACATCCCTGTGCAGGGAACTGCAGCAGTGGTAACCTGGATGGCTGTCGAAAGGGAAGGATTTGTTAGTATCAGTTTGTAGACCAGTTTGGTTTCAGGTTTAGTTTAAAAAATGCTGGTGCTGTAGCTTTTGGCTCCACTCTAAGCAGTGACTTCCCTCTTGGAGGTGGTTCCTTCATCACCTATAAAATGTAGATACCGATGCCTCTCTTGCAGGCTTGTTGGTAGTAGTAGCTGACTTTGTGTTTGGGATGAGAGTAAATGCTCTACATAAACAATCTCATCTCCATAATAGTTACGAGGTAGGTGCTATTATCTGCATTGTGTAGATGAAAAAAACTGAAGCTCAAGGAAGTGGCATTATTTTTTTTAGAGACAGGGTCTTGCTCTGTAGTCCAGGCTGGAGTACAGTGGCACTATCACAGCTCACTGCAGCCTCGAACTCCTGGGCTCAAGTGATCCTCCCACCTCAGCCTCCCAAGCAGCTAGGACTCCAGGTGTGCGCCACCATGGCTGGCTAATTGTTTTTTTCCCTCCGGTAGAGACAGGGTCTCACTGTGTTGCCCAGACTGGTGTCAAACTCCTGGCCTCAAGTGATCCTCCCACCTCGGCCTTCCAAAGTGCTAGGATTATAGTCTTCAGCCACTATGTGTCTGAACGACATTATTTAACTGAGTTTCCACAGTTAATAAGAGGCAGAGCTGGAATCCAGTCTCTTAGCCTTTTGCCTTTAGCCAATGTGCTTACTCTATGTCAGTAACTTGCCTGGGTGCTGACGTTCATTTCCCTTGTGGGAGCTTAAAGTGAGATAATATAAAGAGAACATGCTTGGCACATAGTAGGCCTCACTAGATTGTGGGTAGTTCTGAAAGGAACTATCCAGAGATTTTTGCGTTTTTGCTTTTTCTTTTCTTGCCCAAGTTTAAGTAAGGTATGTTGACTGGTTGGGTTAAAGCAGTACATGTCAACTGGGAGTGATTTTGACCCCAGGAGACATTTGACAATGAGACAACTTTGATTGGTTGTCACAACTGGGGCAGGATGGAGCTGGGCCACTACGGGAATCTAGTGGGTAGAGACCAGGAATGCTGCTGAAAATCCTACCATGTGTAAAGACAGCCTCCCACAACAAGGAATTACCTGGCCCCAAGTGTCAATAGTATGGAGATTGAGAAACTGTGGGTCAGAGAGATCTTCACTGAGTTTTGCATCTTCCCCTTCCCTCCCCAACACACACATACACAGCGTTTCATAGCCTGGTGAAATTTTCTCTGGGCTTGGCCTTTGCAGGTTTCGGAGACACTGAAGCGTTTCGCAGGGAAGGTGACGACAGCCAGTGTGAAGGAACGGAGAGAAATCCTCAGTGAACTGGGGAAGTGTGTTGCTGGGAAAGGTATTTATTTTCCATCCATACAGCTTGGACACTATTCCATTTGAAAAATAAATTGTCTTCTCTTTTTAGAACCATGGCCGCCTTTTCCCCTCCCTGCACAACTTCTGCCTTCACTTTATTTATTTGTTATGTGTGTTGAAACAGTTGAAACAGTTGGGTTAATGGAGAGTTTATCCATTCAGGTGCTAAAGTTTTTTACAGTTTTAACTATTTTGATTGGAAATATTTTAAAAAGATACCAACAATCTTTCTGAAGTAGTATACTGGGTGCAAAAACACTTTCTTTATAACTTGGGGTACCATTTTTCCCCTTAAGTGTTTATGGAAGTCAGGAAAAAGGTAACAGGTGATTGCCCAATAAAAGATTCCAACATCAAATAAGTCTGGGAGAAGTCATGTTTTCTAATGCCCTCTTGGAACATTCACAACAAGGTGTCTTACCTCTTTATTGAGGTTTTTTTTTAATCCAGTATTTTTTTTTTTTTTGAGACAGAGTCTCACTGTGTTGCCCGGGCTAGAGTGAGTGCCGTGGCGTCATCCTAGCTCACAGCAACCTCAAACTCCTGGGCTCAAGCGATCCTCCTGCCTCAGCCTCCCGAGTAGCTGGGACTACAGGCATGTGCCACCATGCCCGGCTGATTTTTTCTATGTATTTTTAGTTGTCTGATTAACTTCTTTGTATTTTTAGTAGAGACGGGGTCTCGCTCTTGCTCAGGCTGGTTTCGAACTCCTGAGCTCAAACAATCCGCCCGCCTCGGCCTCCCAGAGAGCTAGGATTACAGGCGTGAGCCACCGCGCCCGGCCTCAGTATTTTCTTTGAAACTTTTTTTTTTTGCTGAAAACCTGTTCAGGGTCTGGGGAACACATTTTGGGAAATGCTGAGCACATCTAGTTATCCTGTTCCTGCACCATAACCGAGGGATAGCCCCATGACCTTTGGAGTGTGTAAGATGATTTTGCCTTCATTCACTAAGTCCTGATTAGTTTTTTGAGTTTCCTTTTGGTGTGTTTTGTTCTCGAAGCGCGGACCCTGTAATGGCAGCATCAGCATCACCTCAGAACTTGTTGGAGATAAAAATTCTCAGCTCCACCCCAGCAGCTCAGATCCAGAGACTCTGTGGGTGGAGCATCTGTGTTTTAACATGCCCTCTAGGTGATCCCTGTGTTTGCTAAAGTTTGAAAACCTTGGCTATTAGAGACCAGATCTCCTCTGCTGCCACCTTTCACTTCTTATTCTTCCACTCTTTCCCCACATTCTCATCTGCTGCTTCTGACCTGCTGTTGCCAGGGTAACACACGCAAGCTTGTTAAAGTGTGTAAATGAAGGAAATGGCTGTTTGTGAGCTTCTTAGGGATTCTCCTGTGTGTTAATGCTTTATTGTGTGCGCGTTTTATGGCATCCTCAAAGGTCTTTCTGGCCACTTTCTCAACAGGGTTTTCTTAACAAGGCAGCCATGTGACACTGATCTTTCTAACCACAGGCCTCTAGTGCAAGAGTCAGTGTTGAAGGACTCGGATAGGCTCTGCCACTTATAGGCTGTGTGACCTGCCTTAAGTTATTAGTATTTCACCTCTCTGAGCCTGTGTCCTTGCTTGAAACATGGAGATAGCAGTACAAAATTTTGTAGACTACAAAGGAGAAATACGATAAAATTTTGTAATGAATGTTTTGTAAATAAAGGTACATTTAGCTGTAATATCCCATTTTCTCTATGTATGGTGACTTATGGGACAGCCTGTAGTACTTCCCTGATAGGGTTGGTGTGAGAAGTAAATTTAACACATTGCCTGGCTATGGTAAGCTCACAGTGTATATTAGCTGTTGTTGTTGTTCTCTTAACCACAACCTCTTTCTGGCCCCAGTCACCTCCTCAGTTACTGAAATGGCCCCAAATTGGATGGACCAATATAGTGTTCAGGGCCCTGGGGGAACTGAGTCCCCACACCTCATTCATTTCTCCTTCATCGTTCAGATGCCAGAGCGTGAGGCACCGTGTGAGCCATTCGTGGGCCTCCTGCTCTTGGGTGCCTCCCACATGAGTCTGTCTCATACTGCAGGTTAAATTTCCCCTTACTCAGAAGCTTTTCCCTTTTGCCTGTATGCTCCATTCTGGCATGCAGCACTTGTCACAGGTTGGCTTTCCAACATTATTGAGCACTCCATTCAACCAAACTGTCTGTTTCACTCTGGCTGGCCTGCTTGGTTTCCTGTTTCTTGGTTTCTTCATCTTAAAATGGGCTAGCTAACAGTGGCCACCTTGTATGGATTAATTGAGTTCATGTGTGTGCAATGCTCAGAGCAGGGCCTGGCACCTTGTAAGTGCTAATTAAGTGCTGTGTGTTATTAGTCCTCCTCCTTTTCTTCCTCGTGTGTCCTGAATAGGCATTACGCCTTTTACCCCTGCACCTTTGCTCATGTTAACACCGCTGGCACGTACCTCTTTCTCTTTCCGTTTTTCTAGAGCCTACTAATCTGTTAGGCTAAGCTTATGGAAACCACTCGAGTTATAGGTGCTCTTCCCTTTTCTGGTCCCTCATAGTACTTAAATTGTGTACTATTTTTTAAACTGTTTCTTAAAATATACATAAAAGTACAAATGTTGTAAGCGAACAGCTCACTGAATCATCACAAATTAAACAATACACCTATGTAACCACCCGGATTAAGAAGTAGGGTAGTTCCAGCACTCCTGAACCTCCACTCGGTAGTACATAAGGCTTTTTTTTTTTTTTTTTTCCCTTTTTGAGCCAGAGTCTTTCCCTGTTGCCCTGACTAGAGTGCAGTGGTGTCATCGTAACTCACTGCAACCTCAAACTCCTGGGCTCAAGCGATCCTCCTACTTCAGCCTCCTGAGTGGCTGGGACTGCAGGCGCACACCGCTGTGCCTGGCTAATTTTTCTTTTTCTTTTTTTTAGTGGGGAGAGGGTCTCACCTTGCTCAGGCTGGTCAAGTGATCCTCCATCCTCAGCCTCCCAGAGTGCTAGGATTATAGGTGTGAGCCACCATGCTCGGCCAATATGTGAGATTTTGAGGATACTTGTAGTGCCTTAGTTTCATTCATTTAGCAAATGTCTACCTGAAGCTTTTCTGTACCAGGTATTTTCCTAGAGCCCTGTTTTGTCATTGTTTTTTTCTCTTGGAGATTCTGTCTTAATTATACAGGGAGTGTCCAGTGGGCTGAGGTCATGTCTGGCAGAATGCCTGGCTCACGCAGGTGCTTACCAAGTCATTTTTATTGACCATCTTTGTGTAATATTTGGTTTCAGATCTGCCAGAGGGAGCAGTGAAAGGGCTCTGCAAATTATTCTGCTTGACTCTGCATCGGTACAGGTAAATGCCAACCAAAGGCCCTGTGTCGGGAGCACTTTGTACAGAGAGATCATATAGGGTAATGTTAAGAACCCAGGCTTTCGAACCAGGTTGCCTGGGTCCAAATCTGGGCTGTATCACATCCTAGCTGTTGGATCCTGGGCAAGTTACTTAACCTCTCTGTGCCTCAGTTTCCTTCCTCTATGCCTCCCGTAGAATGGGGATGATGCTATAATTTACCTCGTAGGTGGTTATGAGTAAGTGTGAAGTGCCTGGAACAGTGCCTGCTGTGCCATGAGTGCTCAGATGGGTACGCTGCCATTAGTCATGCACGGAAAAGCACTTGGCCTAGTTTGAGGCCTTTGTAAGTGCTCCATTAATGTAGATGCTGCGCTTACACCCTTAATGGCTTATTTGCCCTTATCAGCTACTTTTAGAACTCTGGGGAGGAGGTGGGTTTATCTAGTTATTTCCTAGTCCCTTGTCTGTTATCCACTGGAGTACAGTGCAGCCAGTTTTTCCTAAGAGAGACCAGTGCATGTTCACTTTAACCCCTCCATTTCTCCTTTTAGAGATGCAGCCTCCCGCAGGGCCCTGCAGGCAGCCATCCAGCAGTTGGCTGAGGCCCAGCCAGAAGCCACTGCTAAGAACCTTCTGCATTCTCTGCAGTCTTCAGGCCTTGGCTCCAAAGCAGGTGTTCCCAGGTGAGAGGTCAAGGTCAAGGACATGGCCCCCAAGGGACTGGTGGAGTGCCGCTCAGAAGTTGGTGCAGCTAAACGTGCTGAGCAGGTGTGAGCATGCCTGGCTTTTTCTCCTTTGCGCTCTGAATGTCACCTGCAGTCTGCCTCTGAGCGGAGGGAGAAGCCAGGGTGGCAAGCTCAGTGGAGAAAGCCACTTTCCTGTGTAGCAGGGTGGGGAAGCTAGTGGAAGCAAGGCCAACTGGGGGGGAACCAATTGCCCGCCAGGCCCCGAACTGGGGAAACCATGTTTTTTATAGTCGTTAGCACCAAGAGATGGGAGTTTGGCTGATGAGGCCTGGACTCCTTGTCCTGAATTGTTACAAATGATTTGTGGGGAACTAGTTTCAAGTTCTGCCCTGTTAGGTCAAGGGAGGGTCCTACAGGCAGGGCTTTAGGATGAGCGTTTATCCTCAGGATGGAGGCTGCTGCTCTGCAATCACTCCTCCCCTGCCCTCCCCTCCCCTCTGCAGTAAGAGCAGTGGGTCGGCCGCCTTGCTGGCCCTGACCTGGACCTGCCTTCTGGTGCGCATTGTCTTTCCCTCAAGAGCCAAGCGGCAAGGAGACATCTGGAACAAACTGGTAGGTTTCCTGAGTCTCTGGATTGGTGGGAGTCACCTTTCTGTCCAGAGTTAGAATGTGTTTAAATACATTGTCTGTGCCACATGCTCTTCTAGGTGCTGGGTGACCAGGACTCTGAGTTGTCCCCAGGCATGTAATTTTGGCATTTATGGTATGAGTGCAGCGTAATCATGTTCAACTATTTTTTATTTATTTGTTTATTTTTGAGATAGAATCTTGCTCTATTGCCTTGGTTAGAGTGCAGTGGCGTGATCATAGCTCACTGCAGCCTCAAATTCCCGGGCTCAAGTGATCCTCCTGCCTCAGCCTCCTGAGTAACTGGGACTATGGGCATGTACCACCATACCTGGCTAATTTTTTCTATTTTTTGTAGAGACAGGGTCTCACTCTTGCTCAGGGTAGTCTTGAACTCCTGACCTCAAGCGATTCTCCTGCCTCAGCCTCCCAGAGTGCTAGGATTACAGGCATGAGCCACTGTACCTGGTGCATGTTCAACTGTTTATTAGACATTTTAGAGCTTCTCTGTGTCAGGCATAGTGCTAGGCACTGGGGATGCAGCGCCGAACAAGAGCAATGCATCCCTGCCTTCATGGCATGTGGGGAAGACAGCCAAAAAGCGAGTAAACCAGAAAATGCAGTAATGTAAATCCTTTTGCTTTTTTCTGGCTAGTCATTCCTTTCCTTGTGTTTGAATTTCTGTGTTGAACTAGCTAATGGAGTGGAATTCTTGCTGTATACTTTGTTCTTTAAATTCTTTTCTCCCATTCTCTGTTCCTTCCACATTCCCTGCTTTTCTTTTCCATGTGTCTATTAACCAGAGATAGCCTGATAGGCTAGGTTGGGAGGTTCTTTTGAACATCTAGTTTTGCTTAATGAAAGTCAGGAGGAATGATTTTATGGTTTAATGAAAAGGAGTCTGAGGAGTTTGGTATAGATCTGATTGCTGGCCATGAGATTTGGCCAAATCAGGTAGCTTCTTTTTTTTTTGAGACAGAATCTCACTGTGTTGCCTGGGCTAGAGTGCCGTGGCGTCATCTTAGCTCACAGCAACCTCAAACTCCTGGACTCAAGTGATCCTCCTGTCTCAGCCTCCCGAGTAGGACTACAGGCATGTGCCACCATGCCCGGCTAGTTTTTTTCTATATATTTTTAGTCGTCCAATTAATTTCTTTCTATTTTTAGTAGAGACGAGGTCTCGCTCTTGCTTGGGCTGGTTTCGAACTCCTGAGCTCAAACAATCCGCCCGCCTCGGCCTCCCAGAGAGCTAGGATTACAGGCGTGAGCTACTGCACCCGGCCCCAAATCAGGTAGCTTCTGAGCCTGTCACCTCATCTGCAAAGTGGGAAAAGTACCACCTACCCCATCCACCTCAAGAAGTTATAAAGATGGGTTCAGCTGGGTGTGGTGGTACATGCCTGTAAGTAGGAGGCTAAGGTGAGAGGGCTGCTTGAGCCTAGGAGTTTGAGTCCAGCCTGGGCAACATAGTGAGACCCCATCTCTTGGAAAAAAAAGGGTTCCGTTGAAGGAAATGGTCATAGAAACTATTGAGGGCTGTGCATGTAGGTATTAATGACAAGCAGCATTAGGAAACTCTGAGTACCTCTCTGTGAAGCAGCCAGCTAGTCAGATAGATGGCCTCGTCTCTAAGAGCTAATCCAGCACCTCTCTGGGGGCAACCATGCAATGACCATCAGCAATTGATTGATGATGGATTAGAATGCTGAAACCTCACAAGTAGTGGATATGCTGCAACTAATGTGAACTGAAAGTCTCTTGAACCCTCTTCAGAGTGTGGGTTTCATTGTTACCAAAGACCTTTCTATAAGATGGTTCACCACAGGCAAGCTCATTGGCTTATCTCTGTTGCGTTCTTACGACCATTAACTGAGCTAAGTCAGTCTGCTTGTTGGTTAGTGAGTGAGAGTGTTGTGTTTATGGGACAGAATGCATCCAGAGCTTGAGACTATGTTTATTTCTTCTGTGTCTCGAATCTGGGTTTTTCCTTTGCTGGGTGCTGGTGTTGATCATTCACCTAGTTTGTAGTTCATTTAGTTTATCAAGTGTTTGTTGAGGGCTTCCTACATGCTGGGTGCTGTTCTAGGAGCTGGGGCTAAAGTGTTGAATAAGACAGGAGGATCTTGCCTTCACAGGTTTACACTCGTATGGAGGACATAGACAGCGAACAAGTCCACAAATAAACAATAAAACAAAGTAGTGCTGAAGAAAAGCAAGGTGGGAGAGTAGAGAGAGTGTGGTGGAGGATGGTAGGAGGAAGGTCTCTGAGGAGGCATCCTTGGAGCAGAGACCTGAAGGATGCGAAGGACAAGCCATGCCTAGATCAAGGGTTAGAACATTCCAGGGAGAGGGAAAAGCAGCATAGTTTGGAATATGATAGCAGCAATCTTAGAACATTTCTTTTTAATTTTTAAAAAAAAGGTTCAAAATCAAACAGGCACAGAAGGATATGCTAGTTTCCTTCCTATCCCTGTCCCAAGCCACCTTGATCCCTTCTATTACTAGTTTTTAGGTATTTAGATATGTTCTCTGTATTTGTGATTAAATAGTATTTCTTAATACTTATAACAGCATACCATACAAGTTTTGTTCTTTCACCTTTTTTATTTCTTTAACCAGTCTTGGAGCCAGTATTCCATAGTAGTAAATAGCTTCTCATTCCTTAGGACTATTTACTAATCTTTTGGCTGTACCACATTACGTATAACTAGTCCTCTGTTGGTAGCCATTTATGTTGTTTATAATTTTTTATTGTTACAATGTTGTGGTGAATAACCTTGTACATATACCATTTTATACACATGCAAATGGAATTCAGCAGCATTGCCTTCACAAGCATATCTTCTCAGGGCGACAGTTCACACTGCTCATCAATGACCTTGGGCATTTGTGGCATGTAAAGTCTCCGAGGTTTTTTCAGTTGGACACCTAGTTGGGCCTGGCTCTGGGTTGGACAGTGAGCTCCGCACAGTCTGAGTCACCATATTGTGCTTCACTTCCATATCTGGTGCTTAGCGTAGTGCCTGCCGCTTAGTCAGGGTTCAGTAAGTATTTGTGGATTTAATGAAGGACAAGTCAAGGCAGATGAGAAGAAAGAACCTTTGTTCTTTTCCTGCATGGCACTTACCTCACTGAAATTATATATTCATCTGTGTGTTTATTTGTTTAACATCTTTTTCTCCCACTAGACTGTAAGGTGCATGAAAGCAGGGACCATGTTTATCTTATTCTCCTGTGTCTTCATTGTCTGACTCAGGTCTTCAGCAAATATTTATTAAATGAACATGTACGTGAACAGTGTCATTAAAGGACAGGACTAAGTATAAGGAGGCAGAGGGAAGAGGATCTGGCTGGAGTTGAGTGGGAGAGGCTGAGTGGACATGAAGCCATGATCTGGAGGGCCTGGTGGAGGTCTCTGGCAGGTTGTGAGGGCCCCGGGACCTCCGCTTCCACGTCCCATCCTGACGTGAGCTTTTCCTGGTCCCGGCAGGTTGAGGTGCAGTGCCTGCTCCTGCTGGAGGTGCTGGGTGGCTCCCACAAGCACGCCGTAGATGGTGCTGTGAAGAAGCTCACAAAGCTGTGGAAAGAGGTGACAGGACGGCAGGGGCTGGTACGCGTTGCTTTTTCTGCACTGTCCCAGCTGCCATCTGATCCACCTGCCTGACACTTTCCTCTTCAGAACCCCGGGCTTGTGGAACAGTACTTGTCAGCCATTCTCAGCCTAGAACCCAACCAGAGCTATGCCGGCATGCTGGGGCTGCTGGTGCAGTTCTGCACAAGCCACAAGGAGATGGACGTGGTCAATCGGCACAAGGCAAGTGCCAGGGTGGGTGGCTGTGGGCCTGCCATGCTAGGGGCTCCGTGGAGAGGATTGGGAACCTGCTTTGCCCTGGTGACCCCAGCTGCTCGTCTCATCTGAAACTTGGTTTTCTCATGTGAGACATTGGCCTTTCCCGGTGATGTATGATGGAGTTGGGATGTTTCCTCTCCAGTTCTGGCTTGGGGTGAATCCTGGAGTAGTTATTGGGGTGATAGCTTGCTTGTTCATGCAGTGATTTATTCACCCCAGTTGAGCAGCTGCCCTGTTCTGAGCACTGTGCCAGAAGTTGGAGGGGATGTACCAGTGAGCTGGGGAGCGATGACCTGTCCCTGTGGAACTGAGTCTGAGAAGGCACCTAACATTAGACAGATAGTCACCTAGTTAATTATAATGTGATATGTGCCACAAAGGAACAGTGTGAGAAGCTGTGGTACCCTATAACAGGGGGACCTGACTGAGGCCATGTGTCAGGGAACCTATCTCCCTAACAAAGGAACTTGAGGGTGAAGAGGAGTTAGCAAGGTGACGAGGTGAGGCAGAGCGTTTCAGGTGGAGAATGCAGCCTGTGGGCAGGAATAGGGAGGAGGCGAGGAGGGCAGCGGTGGCGTGAGTGGGTTAGAGAGGGTGGGATGCAGCCGGCTCGGTGGCACACAGGCCTTATAAGCCATGTGAAGGACTTTGGTCTTCATACCAGGGGCCGTGGAAAGCCATGGAAGGTTTATAAAGTGGATGGCATGATCAGTGGGACCTCTGCGTTTAATACTGTGAAATTTGGGGTATTGATTTGTGTTTTTTAGAAGCACTCCCATGAGAGGGACTTCTTAGGCCAGTGATTAGATACTTCAGAGTGTCAGGGTGTAAGCAGATCTTTGTGTTCTCTAGAGTGCCCTGCTGGATTTTTATATGAAGAACATCCTGATGAGCAAAGTAAAGCCGCAGAAGTACCTCCTGGTGAGTGAGTAGTGGCCCTTACTCACCCGGACAGGCTAAATCCCATTTTAAATTCTGGGATTCCGAAGTGTCTTTTCTTCTTGGTCTGTTCCCTTGAGGGCTGGGTGCCTGACTCCTTTCTCTTTGTAGGATAGCTGTGCCCCTCTGCTCCGATACATGTCCCACTCGGAGTTTAAGGATCTGATACTGCCCACCATACAGAAGTCCTTACTGCGGAGTCCAGAGAATGTTATTGAAAGTAGGTTGCTGTCAAACAAGATGGTGGGAGGGACACGAGTTGCCTGATAAGCTCTATTCCTGATACTTGACATTGGGAAGAGTGTGAGAGAGAGAGAGAGAGAGAGAGAGAGAGTGTGTGTGTGTGTGTGTGTGTGTGTATGTATGGTGTTTTGGGGGAGGATATATTCACTGTTTGCCTTGCTGGGACCTTGGGAGAGAGATCAGGGATTCTTTTGAGAATATGTTGAAAATCATGGGCCCTCTTGTTAGAAGAATGCACAAAAATGTATCCATTTAGAATACTGCGCATAATTTTAGGGGTTCAAGAATGTTCTGGAGACCATTTGGTTGGAGAACCTCTTCTATAAGTAGAACTTAGTAAGTATGTGGAGGTAGCACTTGAAACCATAGGATATGAGAGTTGAGTCTCTGTCCCTTCTTTTTTTTTCTTTGAGAGAGAAGATCTTGCTCTGTTGCCCCGGTTAGAGTGCTGTGGCATTATCACAGTTCACTGCTCTTGAGCTCAAGTGATCCTCCTGTCTGCCTCAGTCTCCCAAGTAGCTGAGACTATAGGCATGCACTGCCACGCCTGGCTAATCTTTCTGTTTTTAGACCGGGTTTTGCTCAGGCTGGTATCAAACTCCTGGGCTCAAGCAGTGCTCCCACCTCGGCCTCCCAAAGTACTAGGATTATAGATGTGAGCCACTGTGCCCGGCCTGTCCCTATTACCTTGATAAAGTGTGTCAGTGGAATGTTGGGCAATTTTTTGATTACTGGGATAGGCAGCATACAGCTTTTCAGCAGAGCCTAGGGCCTACTCACATGGCTCTGTAGAGATGAAGGGTGGTCATGGGTCCGTGTGGCCAGACAGCAGGCCTGCTAGCATTTGCTGGGAAATAGGGGGAAAAAATTCTCTGAATTTATCCCTGAGTGACATGATCAATGCTTTCTGTCCCCCTCAGCTATTTCCAGTCTACTGGCATCAGTGACTCTTGATCTCAGCCAGTATGCCCTGGACATCGTGAAAGGACTGGCCGGTGAGTATCCCAACCCCTCTTTGGCCCCTAGATGGCACCTTGGGTTTTGGTTGTACTTGTCCCAGTTATTGGAGTAAAGGGGACAGGGGACAGCTCAGGTTAGAAGTAAAGCTCTAAGCTAAACTGCATTGGCACTGGCAGTTTCTTTCTTGTTATCATTTACAATGAGAACGTGTACTAGTGTTGGAGAGTTGGGGGCACAGAACAGACAAAAACGAAAGCTTGGATGCTCAGTTGTCGACAGCCTCTTAGCGGCTCTGTGTGTCCAGGTCAGCTGAAATCCAACAGTCCCCGCCTGATGGATGAAGCCGTGCTGGCACTGCGGAACCTGGCCCGCCAGTGCAGTGACTCTTCAGCCATGGAAGCCCTGACCAAGCACCTGTTTGCCATCCTTGGAGGTGAGCAAGCCTTCTTGGCCATGGGGATGGCTGAGGTGTGGCCCCTGGACCCTGGGATCTGACAGGGACTTGATGTTCCAAATCTGCTGTGGCAAGGCCAGGAAGATGCTCACCCTGGAATGTGAATGTGTAACGTGAACAAAGTCATACACAAGGCAGTGTAGATGGGGTGATCTCAGTATTTTTGTTTTTAAGCATACACATTTTTGTATGCATAGGAGAAAAAACTAAAATATATCAGAGTGTTAATATCTTTTATCAAAATTATTATCATTTTTTTTTATAGAGACATGATCTAGCTATGTTGCCCAGGCTAGACTTGAACTCTTGGGCTCAAGCAATGCTCCCGAGTAGCTGTGACTACAGGCTTGTGCCACCACACCCAGTTAAATAATGTCTTTGAGTAATGCAAACATGGGTGCTTTTTAAAATGTTTTTCTTTGTATTTTTCCTGTTTCTCAAATTTTCTATAAGAACATTCCTTTTTTAGTGGGAAAACAAAAAGTTAGTAAATGTTATTTTAAACCTAGCTTCACAGTAGAAAGCCTCCTTCTGGAATCAGAAACTGCATTGTGATGTCTCACACATGACTACGTTTTTTCACCCCCTTGGGAAATGTGGCAGACGTGAAATTGAATCTTTGCTGTCTCTTCTCTCAGGCTCGGAGGGAAAACTAACTATTGTAGCCCAGAAGATCAGCGTCCTCTCAGGTACAGAATTTCTCCCTGGGTAGTAGAGATGTGGTCCAGTAGATGAGCTTTAACATAACTCTTACATAAGGCGAGTCCTTTAGATCTTGACTCCTCTGACAATCTTGGGCTTTCCAGCCGGCCTTCCAGGACTCTGCTGCCTGGCTGCTTGACAAGAGGGGCTTATTCAAGTTTTGTGGGAGGCCTGGCTTCTGTAAAAGGCAGGGTATGTGGACGTAGAATTGCGGGAGGGTCAGTAATGGCCAAAGGAGAGGTGTGACTGCTAGGGAACCCAGAATAGGTCTGTGACTGGGAATGCAGAGGTGGCAGTGGCAGGAAGACTTGCCTGTTTGTGGTCTTGTGCTGATGAGGGGCTGAATGGGGAATCTGTCTTGCAGGGATTGGGAGCGTCAGTCATCACGTGGTGTCTGGGCCTTCCAGTCAAGTGCTGAATGGGACGGTGGCTGAGCTGTTCATCCCGTTCCTCCAGCAAGAAGGTAATTCTGTGCAGCATGGTGAGCATGCCGTTTGGATCCAACCTTGACCTTAGTTTTTCACAATTAGAGTGTTCCGTAAGCCCCTTTTGAAGGCACGCCTCCCTCAGAGCATGGCTGGGAATTGTCTGAAAGATCACTGTTTCCTCCCCTGTTCTCTGGCTTGCTTTCTTGTACTGCTTGCAGTGATTTGACACAGTTATAAGACATTGGCTTGACTGGACTTCTGCTTTTTGTCCTAGTTCACGAAGGGACTTTGGTACACGCTGTCTCTATCCTGGCTCTCTGGTGTAACCGGTTCACTACGGAAGTGCCCAGGAAGCTCACTGAATGGTTCAAAAAAGCTTTCAGCCTTAAAACCTCCACCTCTGCAGTGAGGCATGCCTACCTGCAGTGCATGTTGGCCTCCTTCCGAGGTAAGATGCCTCCCGTGGGCCAGTGCCCAGGTCTCCCCGCAGAGGTGACTGAGTCTTTGGGCCATTATTAGCACTCCAGGCTTTCCCCTTGGTTCAACTTATTTTGCATCAATTTATTTCCTCCTGAAACAAATGGGAGCATCAGGCTTAGCCTGGAATCAGAGTTCAATCTCAAGAGTTCTTCAGAACAAATTCTGCCTTTTGCTCCTTATCAGACTTTGAAAGTACAAAGCTTTATTCAGAAAGGACCTGAAACTAGAACCTGTCACTACAGTATCTAAAATCATGGAGAAATGATTCTGATAAGACTGATTTAAAAAGTCCAACTTCATGTCTTTCAAAGAGCTTGATCTCCAAGCAAAAAACCTCTAGTACTGATTTCCACTTTGGAGATGGGCCTATATTTCTTTTAAAAAAGGTTTAAACTTACGATGAACTGTGTTGAAACATCCAGGAGATTCCAGAGCCTCCTCTTGAGAGGGGACACCCTTCTGTATGAAATGTGTCTTACCTGATGAACTTTGTACTCACATATTTCTTTCAATGATTAGGGAAGAAGACTATGACCAGAAGAGACTTTTGCACTGAGTTGAGAATGATAAAATCTTTTTCTGAAATACATCTCCAAACTCAGAATCATATATTATTTTCGTGCAGTGGTTTGTGAGGTTTATTCAAAGCCACGGATAGTGCTGATTGAAGTCATAGATTTCCTGTGGGTAGGAATGAATAGTTGTTGTCGGTTACCTTAGGGAGGTCATGAACTGAAATCTTTGTTATAAAAACAGTCTGTGCATTCATATTTCAGTCTGTATTTTTGCTGCATTGATTACACTTGATTTTATATTGAGTTGTAGATGGCAGAGACTTGGTTTTACCTAATCTCTTCAGTTTGAGCTAGTTCTGTTCAATGCTTTTAAAATAAACATAATATAAAATGTCTTTTTTTTTTAATTTAAAAAAATTTCTAATTTTTGTTTTAGTTTTTTTAGAGACAGGGTCTTGCTCTTTCTCCCAGGCTGGAGTGCAGTGGCACAATCATAGCCCACTGCAGTCTCAAACTCCTGGGCTCAAGTGATCCTCCTGCTTCAGCCTCCAGAGTATAGGTGTGCACCACTGTGCCCAGTTAATTTCTTTTCTATTTTTTAGAGACAGGGTCTTGCTATGTTGTTCTGCTGGCCTCATGCAATCCTCCCTCCTTGGCCTCTCAAAGTACTGGGATTATAGGCATGAGCCACCGTGCGGCCAAAATAAACATTTCTTAGATTCAAATCCATACCATTATGTGAAATATTGGTTTCCTTGTGAAATACTCTTTTTTTTTTTCGTTTTTTTTTTTTTCTTTCCTTATGTTTTTCTTACCGGCCAAACAGGAGAGTTGATCATTGTGAAATGTTCTGATGTACCCCTTTAGTAGTTACAAAAACATAGGTTTGGCTGTAGTTTTAACTGGTTTCTACTTTTTTTTCAAAAAATGGGTTTAGTTCATAGGGTCAGCAGATTGGTTTTGGAATCTGAATCCAGAGGTGGTCTTGTATAGGGGAAGAGTGCCAAATAGGAATTGATAGGCTTGAGGTTGGCTCTGGCTCTGCCTCAACCAGCTGTGTAACCTTAGGCAACTCACTTAACCTCTCTGTTTGCTTGTCCATCAAATGAATAGCTGGACTATTGGATTAGTAAGGATCCTTCTACCATAATTTTGTGGTTGTAGAGTTTGATTTAAGCCCTAGATTCTAACTCCATTTCTTTGAGATACTTGACAAATTAACTGAAGGATTTTAGCCAATTCAAATCTGGGTGGTTAACTCCTTTCTCAAGTATTCCTGTCACCCCTGAGGTTCAAGATGTCTGGTCCTTGATAAGGTGCTTGTCCTGTCTCCACAGGTGACACACTATTGCAGGCCCTGGACTTACTGCCCTTGCTCATCCAGACAGTGGAGAAGGCAGCCTCCCAGAGCACTCAGGTTCCCACAGTCACTGAAGGGGTCGCTGCAGCCCTGTTGCTCTCAAAGCTTTCAGTGGCTGACTCACAGGCCGGTAAGAGTCTAGGAGAGTGGCAGACGAGGGCCTCTTACAGAGTCCTTGGGAGGAGTGTCTTGATGTTTAGGATCAGCTTGGTCCTTACCACACTGGGTCAGCCACAGCACTGCTTGTCTTCCTCAGGAATGTCATTTCAGGGTCCCAGTGGGAGTGTAGCCAGGGGACTCTGTCACTGTCTTCCTTTGTGCTGTTGCTCCAGTGCTCTGGGATGTGGCCTTATAGATGATGGCCAGACTGACCTGCATTTAGCATCAGGACTTTTTGTTTCAGTTGGTTGTACGTTCATATGGTACAAAATTTAAAAGAGGGTAGGTAACATGAAAAGCTTCCCCATAGCCTTGTCTTCCAGCTGCTAAGTTCCACTCCCTAAACAACATTGCCAGTTTTGTGTCCAGAGATAGTCAATGCATAATCGAACACATTGGGTCACATGCTATACATGCCAAGTGATATACTGTGTATATTATATATGCCATATATATTATATATCTTGGAAATTATTCCACATC
Organism: Propithecus coquereli; assembly: GCF_000956105.1. Taxonomy (NCBI): domain Eukaryota; kingdom Metazoa; phylum Chordata; class Mammalia; order Primates; family Indriidae; genus Propithecus; species Propithecus coquereli. Next base: position 2,220,721 of record NW_012148775.1, on the reverse strand, counting down.
AGTACAACAAAAAGAGCTTTCTCATTCTTTTCAGTGGTGGTGTAGTATTTCATGCTTTTATTCCATCTCCCAATTTCTGCAGTCAGACATACCTGAACTTATTCCTGTGGTTAGACATGGAGTTCGGCTCTCTTCGTGTATTATTGTGTTCTTGCTGTGTATATGGCACTGGGCTAGCTGGGGAGGGGGGATGCTAAGAGGAACATGACCTTGCTTAAGCAAATTTCAGGGGGCTTTCTCTGTAGTAGGAGTGAAGAAATGCAAAAATACGTCCATAGTTTAACGGAAAATGCGGCATTAGAGCAGTTTTGAGGGAGAGATTGTGTTTAGTTTGGGAGATGGGAATGGGGAAAGGCTTCATGAAGGGGGAAACATTTGCACTGGGACCTGGAAGGCTGGGAAGGATTTCACTGTCCTGATGGGAATGGCCTGGTGTGAGTGTGTAAACCTCAAGTACTCCAGCTTGGTGCCTGGAGGAGGTGGGACTTCCAGATGAGGAGCAGCTCACCTGGGCTCCTGTAGGCAGCAGGGAACCACCGAAGGTTTTCATACAGGGAGTGACACCAGAAGGATTGAGGTTAGTTCTCAAAACGGGAGAGCAGTGAGTGTGGGATGACCCATCCCTGCTGGGGAGCATGTCTGCCTGCTGCAGAGGAGGGTCCATCAGCAAAGCTCGTCCCAGCAGCTTCAGGATGGAGGAGGTCAGCCCCGGGGCACACGGTGAGCTGTGTTGTGGGGTAACCTTTTATTTCTCGTAGAGGCCAAACTGAACAGTTTCTGGCAGCTGATTATGGATGAGAAGAAGCAGATTTTCACTTCTGAGAAGTTCCTGCTCATGGCCTCTGAGGATGGTAAGTTACCACCGCCTTAGCTAAGCATGAGATTGAGGCCAAGTCTCCCCAGGAGGCCTTCAGAGAGGACCCTTCCCTGACTGACCAGTCAGCTCTGCAAAAACTGGACCAGAGTGATCTGGCCAGCAGCTCGGCTGTCATGGGAATTAATTCATTGCTGTGGGGAATGTAAGGAAATGAGACCTGGGAGATTTGCGGAGACAGAGCAGTGATATTAGCTGTAATTATAGCTGATTGGGTAATTGGTGCTGTCTCAGAGGTTTTCTTGTGTTAAGAGGCAGCTGAGAAGCTCTGGTGGAGTGTGGCAGGCTCTACTCCCCCACCAGGAGACACAAAAACTACTGGTTTCTATCCTGGCAGAAAGGGAACAGTTGAATTTTAAATGTATGTTTAAAAATTCTAGGTTGCCTTCAGGTGTCTGCCGCTAATTGGTGATTTGAAGAGTTTTTGACTCATAAATCACAACATACCATTAATGAGCTACAACTGTTAGTCACTTCCTGGTTTTTAAAAAATTTTTGGTTAACTTTTAAATAGGAAATATATTCATGTAATTCAAAAATAAAAGATACAAGAGGATCTACACTGAAAATTATAACCCTCCTTTAATCTCTTACCACCCAGTTCCCCTGGCTGTAGATAACCAATTTTATCAGCTTCTCCTGTATCCTCGATTTTTTTTTTTTTTTTTTTGAGACATGTCTTGCTCTGTTGCCTGGGCTAAAGTGCAGTGGCTTCGTCATAGTTCGCTGCAACCTCAAATGCCTGGGCTCAAGCGTAGCAGGAAAAGAGTGAGAAAAGGTCTCACTCTTGCTCAAGCTGGTCTTGAACTCCTGACTTCAAGTGATCCTTCCGCCTCAGCCTCCCAAAGTGCTAGGATTATAGGTGTGAGCCACTGAGTCCAGCCCACGTTTACATTTTGGTGTTAATTTTCCAATTTGTACCAGTTCTTTCTGGGGTGGGGTATGTGTGTGTGTGTATACATATACCTATTTTTAAAAGCGCTTGCACTGTTTCCTCTCCCAGCCCTGTGTACTGTGTTGCATCTGACAGAGAGACTTTTACTCGATCACCCGCATAGACTCACTGGCAACAAAGTCCGGTACGTGAGGCTTGCTTACCTTTTCCCTTGGGCCAGATGAGGCAAATCATGGCAGGAACCTGAGAAATAGGGTGTGTGGGAGGTGGGAGGATTGGCTGTGGGAAGCCCCGCTCCTTGCCATGTGTCCCTCTGCTCACAGGCAGTACCACCGGGCTCTGGTGGCCGTGCTCCTGAGCCGTACCTGGCATGTCCGCAAGCAGGCTCAGCAGACGGTTCGGAAGCTGCTGTCTTCTCTGGGGGGCTTTAAGCTGGCGTATGGGCTCCTGGAGGAGCTGAAGACTGTTCTCAGTTCTCACAAGGTGAGGGCATCTGGGCTTTAGAACTGGGGCTCTCTGGTCGACTTAGCTGACCCTGCTTATGCCATGGGATCTTGGCCGGTCTACTCCTGGGCTCTTCTCTCTCACTCGGACTCGGTGATGCCAGAATCTTCTGCCTTGTCCTTGAGCTCTGCTAACATCTTTCATATGGTTCCTTCTCCTTTTCAGAGACTTTTTTTTTTTTCCCCCATACCTTTTGACATGTAGCTAAACCTCTTCATCCGTGTATAATTGAACAACACCTTTTGTTTTTAAAGCACTTTGTAATTTTTAAAGCTTTTTCTACCCATTCTTCCTTTTGATTTTTCACAGTACCTTTCAAAGGCAGATAGGGCTTATTACGCTTATTTTATGTGAGTTGTCCAGGGTTCCAGGAGCTGAAATGATTTGCACAGGGTCTTCCACAGGCTGGAAGACCCTGAAAGACCTGGCTCTTATTTCGGTGTTCTTCGTGCCATGTTTCACTGCTTGAGGAATATGGGCCAGTGACAGACTTGCAGTTTCCATGGCCTTTTTTTCCCCACATAGACTTTTTAGGTGCTAAGTCACCGGTGCTTCCTCCTTCCAGGCACATCTCACATTTCATTCGCATTGTGGGTCCTAATGCAGGAAGCTGGACATCCTTCTCCACTCCAGTAGGAACTCCAGAGAACAACATGAGCAAGAACCTGTTGTGTCCCTGGCATCTTTGGCTTCTCTGTTCCAAGCCTGCACAGGGCTCTGAGCAGTGGGGGCTCACGTGTTATCTCCATGCAGGTGCTGCCTTCAGAGGCTCTGGTGACTGATGCTGGGGATGTGACTGAGGCAGGCAAGGCCTATGTGCCTCCACGGGTCCTGCAGGAGGCTCTGTGTGTCATCTCTGGGGTGCCAGGGCTCAAGGGTGATGTCGCCGACACCGAGCAGCTGGCCCGGGAGCTGCTGATCATCTCCCACCACCCATCCTTAGGTGTGTGGCTGCAGTAGGTACAGGGGAGGTGGGGGCTGTGTTGGGCAGGGTAAGAGCATTCTGGGCAGAAGGCCTCAAAGAGCTCCCCTCCCCTTCAGTGGCAGTGCAGTCTGGACTCTGGCCAGCACTTCTCACCAGGATGAAAATCGATCCTGAAGCCTTCATCACCAGGCACCTGGATCAGATCATTCCCAGGATCACCACACAGAGTCCCTTGAACCAGGTGATTGGCACGTGAGCTGGGCTGGCCTCAGGTTGGGGGTGTCTTCCTGTCACAGGATGCAGGAAGGGAGGACTCAAAGAAGCAGATAAAGGTGTGATGAAATGTAGGCTTGGACCCTTGTTGCAAGTGACAGGCGTGTGAACAGGTTTAAGCACAAAAGGGAATTTATTGCTGCATTTACTGGCAAAGTGCAGGGGTATGACTGGCTTCAGCTGATGCTGACTACAGGGGCTCAGATGTGGGCCTCGGAATGTTGTAGGTGGTGTTTCTCTTACTCTGTCCATCTGTGTTTCTTGTCCCTGCTTTTCACAACATGGGCTCCATTCTCAGTCTTTCCCTTTCTGGTAGCAAGATTGCTGCTAGAGTTGCAGGCTTACCCCGTGTCTTCTCAGCAGCTGCAGTGGAAGAAGCTTGCATTTCTCAATAATGTCAATTGGCTTGGGGTCTCTTTGCTTCTGGTTGACCTGACTTGGGTCCTGTGCTCATCCCTAAGCCCGTCCTTCTGGTTGGGGCCACATGCCTGTCTCTGGGAAGGGGGAGGGCAGCTCCACCTGAACCACCGAGATTGAGAATTGGGGAGGAGTGTGTCTCCCTAAATTAGGGTGCTGTTATCAGACAAAGGGGTAAATGCTTGCTGAGTGAGGCGAACAAACTCCAGCTGGCCACTCTGATGGGTGGTGCTCAGAAATGACAAGGCAGGGCCGGGCGCGGTGGCTCACGCCTGTAATCCTAGCTCTCTGGGAGGCCGAGGCGGGCGGATCGTTTGAGCTCAGGAGTTCGAAACCAGCCTGAGCAAGAGTGAGACCCCATCTCTACTAAAAATAGAAAGAAATTAATTGGACAACTAAAAATATATAGAAAAAATTAGCCGGGCATGGTGGCGCATGCCTGTAGTCCCAGCTACTCAGGAGGCTGAGGCAGGATGATCGCTTGAGCCCAGGAGTTTGAGGTTGCTGTGAGCTAGGATGACGCCATGGCACTCTAGCCAGGGCAACACAGTGAGACTCTGTCTCAAAAAAAAAAAAAGAGACAAGGCAGTGGCAGGAAGAAGGGGAGCCAACGCTGAGGGCATCTAGGTGTGGGGGACCCTTCAGCGCCACCCTTGGCACACACTGACTGTGTCTGTGTTTATCTGGCAGTCCTCCATGAACGCCATGGGCTCCCTTTCCATCCTGTCCCCGGACCGGGTCCTCCCGCTGCTCATCAGCACCATCACCGCCACCGTGCAGAACCCCGCGCTGCGCCTGGTGACGCGGGAGGAGTTTGCCATTATGCAGACCCCTGCCGGGGAGCTGTATGACAAATCCATCATCCAGAGGTGAGACCCCATTCGCGGGTTCCGTTACCTTTCCTCCCCAAGCCATAGTTTTCTTGCTTGCAGGATGGACAAGCAACCCATCCTACAAATGAAGCAACCCATCCACCTATTAGACAAGCGCCTGCCGTGTTCCAGCCATGGTGCTTAGGTCCTGGATACCAGAGTGTATTGAGTGTCCGGCGCTTTCCTGGTGCACAGTACTTTAAAACTAGCTGGGATTTCATGGCTGGTGGGAGGCTGAAGGGCTTGGAGGCACTTTTCAAGCTGGCTTATCACCTGCTCTCGTGTTTCAGTGCCCAGCAGGACAGCATAAAAAAGGCCAACATGAAGCGAGAGAACAAAGCTTATTCCTTCAAGGAGCAGATCATTGAGTTGGAGCTGAAGGAGGTGAGTACATGGAAACATCTCACAGTGGGTAGCTGAGCTTGGTGGCCACAGGCTGCAGGCTGGTGGCTTTTCCTGTTGCACATCTGCTATTCCCTTGGATCATCCTGAGGCTCATTGCACACTCTGATCTCCCCCACCAGTGCCTGGTCCACTGGCTACACTCTGTTGACCCTTTCCCCATAGGTTCCTCCACCCCGACTCAAGGAAAATGAGTTTCTTTCTCTGCTAGGCAGCAGCAGCAGTTCATCCATCTCTTTCTCCACTCAGTGGCATTGCTTGATTCCCCGTCTGTCCTCCCACCTCCTTGAAGGCTGGGACCCGTCTTTACTCCTGACAGCAGGCACAGCACCTGGTGTACTGGGGCCTCTGAGGAAATCCTGGTTCAAATGTGATACTAAGCTTTGGACAGGGCTGGTTCTGACAGGAACAGAGCATGCAGGGCTCTTTCCTGTCTCATCCTTTGCTCTTCCCTTGGTCTTTTCGAGGTTGGGTTCTACTTGTCTTTTACATGTCAGCCCACATGTGCCCTTAGAGAGGTGCCCAGCCTGTCCACCCGACCCAGAGTAGACTCTGCCCCTCTTTTCAGTTACTATGCATTTTTCCTAACATTAGTCATGATCTGAGATCATCTTGTCTTTGTATTTACTTGTTTATTGTCTGTCTTTGCCCACAAGATTGTGAACTCCATGAGGGCAGGGACTTTATCTCGTTCCCCATGGTATTCATAGCATCTAGAACAGTGCCTGGCGTAATGCAGGTGCTCAGTGAAGACTTGCTGAATGAATGAGTGATTTCTCTGCCTTGTCATCTCTGGCCACTGTGCAGGAATTTTCCAGGCTTCAGCTTGTCCTGTGAGGGAGCTTCTATAGGGAACGACTGGGGAGGGGGAGACTAAAGTTTTCATTCTGAAGCCGTGTGGCCAGAATATTCCTTTGAGTACGTTGAGGAACTTTTTATTTCTCTTACATACAAAAGGCCCTTCTTGCCTTTTTTGGTAGAGAATCCAGTAGAGAATTGCTTCTCTGTGGCTGTTTCTGTTCTGTAGAAACCAGGTGGCTGTGACTTTGGGGTGGGGGGAACATGAAGGGTTTGGGGGCCCAATCAAGACTTAGAGCTGGCACAGCGCTGTTTACAGAAGCAAGCTTGCCTCCTTCCGGTAGGAGGGAGATCTGTTCCCTGGGGATGGAATTGGTTTTCCCATCCCCTTCAGGAGATAAAGAAGAAGAAAGGCATAAAAGAGGAAGTGCAGCTGACCAGCAAGCAGAAGGAGATGCTACAGGCCCAGCTGGACAGGGAGGCGCAGATCCGGCGGCGGCTGCAGGAGGTGAGTGGCCGCCACCTCCACATGCCCGTGCTGGAAGAGTGCTGGGGGCCTGGGCTGCTCCTTGCCGTCCCAGAGCAGGGTCCTGCTGACCTGCCTCCTGGGCGACTCTGCTTGCAGCTGGATGGGGAACTGGAGGCGGCGCTGGGACTGCTGGACACCATCGTGGCCAAGAACCCATCCGGCCTGACCCAGTACATCCCTGTTTTGGTTGACTCTTTCCTGCCCTTGCTGAAATCTCCCCTGGCTGCTCCCAGGATCAAGAACCCCTTCCTGTCCTTGGCTGCCTGTGTCATGCCCCCTAGGCTCAAGGCTTTGGGTTAGTCCTTGTTTGCTGGCTGTGGGGATGGCCCAGGGGAGGGCAGAGGATGCCCCTGAGTGCTTGTGGGGAGGTACGTGGTGATCTCACCTGCTGAATTGTGTTTCCATTTGGAAGCAGCCTCAGGAACCTCAGGCTGGACGTGCTTAGAAGAAACATGGTGGCTCCTCTCCTCTCCTGTCTTACATCTTCTATACCTTCCCTCTGAGCACCCGGTTTTAGATCTAGTCAGTGTCTGCTCTTTCTGTACCAGTTTTAAAATGAGGTTCATTGGCAGTGAGGATGGTTTGGTGCAATGTGGCTGGTCAGTGTGGCCCAGAGCTTCTGAACAGCCATGTGTCTATAGCAATCAAGGTCTCTGACCTTTAGCTTTCTGTCAGCTCTGGAGAAACAAAGACCAGGGAGAGTGGCTGGGAATTATGGTGGCTCTACTTTTGTGGGTTATTTAATGACCTTAAACAGACCTGGATACGTCCCCATGGATGAGGCTGGAATCTGGGAATGGTTCTGAGTGAAGTCAGTCAGTGCACACATAACCTGCCAAAGAACTGTCACCTGGCTAGGCTTGTTGCACAGGAGGTGGAGGCACCATATAGCTTAAAGCTTTACTCTTGGTGGAATAACCTTGGGTGGCTCACGTCTCCTCTCAGTGCACTTATAATTTTTTGAGTGTCAAAAGGGCAGCGCCTCTCTAACTGCCTATCCTCTGGCGCTGTCACAAAGATCAAGTGAGAAATTAGGTTGAGGACATTTTGGGGAAACAGACTGTTATGCCAGAGGGTCCCTCATTTGTGCCACGGTCAGATTCTGCGTCTCTGTATGAGTCACGCGTCTCTGTATGAGTCATCCCCTGCCGGTCCCTTCTCTTCAACGCAGGCACTCTGGTGAGCCACGTGACGCTGCGCATGCTGAAGCCAGAGTGCGCTCTGGATAAGTCCTGGTGCCAGGAAGAGCTATCGGTGGCTGTGAAGAGGGCAGTGACACTGCTGCACACCCACACCATCACCAGCAGAGCGGGCAAGGGAGAGCCAGGTAAGGGCCGGGACCAAGGGCACAAGGCAGTGTGAGCTAGTATGGGGCTGGCCACATGAGTCACCCGGGGCCTTCTGAATCTGGGGCCTTGGTTTCCTCATCTGAAAAATTGGACCCTAGTATTCTCTGACTGGCTGTGATTCCCAGTAAGGGTTTTACTGCTTGTCACTGGCATCTCTTATTTTAATTTCCACATCCTGGAACTGGGCAGCGTGTGGGATAAAAGCAGGCTTGGTTTTAGAGCTGGGCTATTGGCTGCCATCCTGCTGTCCCTATTATCCCATGTGCTTCCAGGTGTCAGTGGGGCCTCTGGCCCTGCCCCTTGCCCACCTGCCCTGCGAAGGGAAGCAGGCAACAGCGGCCCGGGGCCCTGGCATGCCTGCAGCATCCTGTCTGCTTCTTGCTCTCACAGATGCTGCGCCCTTGTCCGCACCAGCCTTCTCCCTGGTCTTCCCGTTTCTGAAGATGGTGCTGACTGAGATGCCCCACCACAGTGAGGAGGATGAGGAGCGGATGGCCCAGATTCTTCAGATCCTCACCGTCCACGCCCAGCTGAGGGCCTCCCCCAGCACCCCACCTGGACGTGTGGACGAGGTTGGCAGGGGAGCTCTGCTTTCCCCTTAGTGTGAGGGGGATCAGGGAGGCAGGGGCTTTTGACATGTCCTGACCCATGAACAGTTCTGGCAGGGAAATGGAGGGTGTGTGTTTATACATACAGCAGCCACAGACTCAGCATGGTAGGTTTTTTAAGGTAAAAATGGGTCATGTTGCTTCTTGCATATGACTGTATACTTGGAGTCTCTTTCCATGTCAGTGCCTATAGATCTATTTTATTGATTTTGTCTGTGCTCTGGGTGTACCATGTTTTCTTTACTTGCCTTTTGATGGGTATTTTAAGGTTGTTGCTAACTTTTCCCTATTTTTAACAGCACTGCCATGTGTGCATATGCCTCTCTTGCATGTATGTGCCCCTTGCCCACCCTGTGTGAGCATGTCTTTAGGACAGATATTGGACACAAAATTGCTAGTTTATGTGGCGTATTCTGTGCTACCTCTCGCTATGAATTTCTTTTTCTCAAAACCTAATTCAACCTCAGATACTATTAATGCCAGTCATGGGTGAAAGAATGATGTCTTGTTTTATTTTGTGTTTCTTTATTAACTTGTAAAGTTGAGTGTCTCTTCATATGTTTATGGTCCATCTAGATTTCATTGTCTCTGAATTTTAGGCAAGTTTCAGAATTTATTTTTAGTCTCCGAGGATCATGTTGACTGGGGGGTCAGGGGTCAGTGCCTGTGGACTTAGTTGTAAACCTAATGAGATTTCTGTGGTGGAGTTGGTTGTATGACCCCGAGTGTTCTCTCGTGCGTGAGAGGATGCCACTTCACTGGCCACCAGGCTTGGTTACAGACCTTCCCTGCAGCCTCCCCCCAACCTACCTGCTATTCTCTCCTAGAATGGTCCGGAGTTGCTGCCTCGGGTGGCCATGCTGCGTCTTCTGACTTGGGTGATCGGGACGGGCTCGCCCCGCTTACAGGTGACCTGGTTTTCAGTTGGTTGTTGCTGTGAGTTAGTTTATGAGCCCGACCCCAGGTCCCAGTACAAGGGGTTGAGTCCTAGTTCTCTCTCAGCCTCACTGTTGGACTTTGGCGGAGGGCTGCTTTGGAGAGCCAGTCTGACTGTTCTCAGCTAGTGAGGGGTTTTGCTTGGGTCCTGCCACTGTCCCTAGCCTGCAGTTGGGGGTCTTAACCCTACTCGTGCTATGGGGGTGGGCGTTCTCAGTTTAGACCCCTCTCTGGGCCCCTCAGCCCATTCCCTGACCTTGTGCTAGTAAATGATTTGCTGAACTGAACCCAGTGGATCAATGTCCTCCTTAGGTTCTGGCTTCAGATACCCTGACTACCCTGTGTGCCAGCAGCAGTGGCGAGGATGGCTGTGCCTTTGCAGAGCAGGAGGAGGTGGATGTGCTGCTCTGTGCCTTGCAGTCCCCATGTGCCAGCGTGAGGGACACTGCACTTCGGGTACGCGTGCACTCCCTTACAGGGCCACTGTGGCATCCTTTGTCACTCTGTGCAAGTGCAAACTACATTATGGGCATTTGAGGGAAAGTCCCTCACCCTGATGGGAGGTCCTGGAAGCAGAGAGAAGAAGTCACAGGGGTGGGTCGGGGTCTTTCTGAGAATGGAAAGACTAAGAAGTTGTCGTGATACATCACTATTTTTTTCTTTACCTTGGAAGACTTCAGCTAATTTTTAAACTGGAATGTGGATCTTGGTACTTTTATGGTCAAACCTAACTCACAGGATTAGTTCATTTCTTCCACCCACTACCTTATGCTTGGCTTTCTTGATGGCTTTTGGACCAAAAACTAAACAATCTCCTTGAGCTGATAAGACAGTGGTCCTAAATGTTGATCTGCAGCCTCCTGCTTTTGATATGTGACAAAGTTTTCCTGGCCCATGGTAAAATGTGGAAAATGATGGTAGTATGGTGAATTTTTCTTAAAAATTCTTTGAACAGAGGGAATGCACTTTTTCTGATGTTTTGTCTGTCTTAAAGTTTTAATTTTTACATTAAAAAAAAATTCTACTCCCTCACACCGTCATTCGATAAAAGAAGAGCTCTTTGAGGAGACTCTGAGTAGGCAGTGAATTGGGCTGATGCACAGCCATCCCTAGGCCAGTGCTGTCCTGTGGAATTTTCTGCAGTGCTGGAAATGTTTTCTATCTGTGTTGTCCAATGAGGTAACCACTAGCCACGTGTGAGCTCTTGGAATGTGGCTGGTACAATTGAGGAACTTACTGTAGTTAGTTCTAATTAACTTTAGCCACGTGCAGTGGCTACAGTACAGCCTGGAGGGAGGCCAGGAGGCAGGTCAGAGGCTCTTCTTGCAAGGTCATGCCTCATGAGGTCGAATCCCATCCATTCCCAGGGGCTGATGGAGCTCCACATGGTATTGCCAGCACCTGATACTGACGAGAAGAATGGCCTGAACCTGTTGCGGAGGCTCTGGGTGGTCAAGTTTGACAAGGAGGAGGAGATCCGGAAGCTGGCTGAGAGGTGAGAGCCAGCAGGAGGTGGTTTTCTACTGCTCTGTCCTCTCTGCCCTTAGGAAATAACCAAACCCAGGGTGCTCCGCTCAGTCTACAGTGAGAGGAGGGCCAGGTGGCTGGGGTTGGCTGGGCAGGTGCCGCAGATCCTTGTCTGAGCAGCCCCCGCTTCCGGTCTCTGCCACAGGCTCTGGTCGACGATGAGCCTAGATCTACAGCCAGACCTCTGCTCCTTGCTGATTGATGATGTGATCTACCATGAGGCAGCTGTGAGGCAGGCCGGGGCTGAAGCCCTCTCCCAAGCGGTGGCGCGTTACCAGAGGCAGGCGGCAGAGGTTATGGGCCGGCTCATGGAGATTTACCAAGAGAAGCTCTATGTGAGTGACCTGTGCAGCCCTGATGTGGTCTGGGTGGTGTGAGTTCAGGTTGGGCTCTACTCAGCCCCGTACTCCAGACAGGAGTCTCAGAGCTCACGGTGGCTCAGGGTGGCTGTGACTGATTTCCCACCTCACGGTCCTGGTGCCGGGGTCATTGGTCTGCCCATTGCAGAGCATTTGCCAACTTGTCTGTTACAGCGGCCGCCCCCAGTGCTGGATACTTTGGGACGAGTTATCTCCGAATCTCCTCCAGATCAGTGGGAAGCCAGGTATAACAGCTGTCCCAATCTCCATCCACTCTGAGCTCTCTGAGATGTAGCAGATTGGCTGGGGTGGGTGCTGTGAGGCGGCAGCATGGGATCATGGTGCAGTGGAATGAAGGAGCAGGACCTCCCTCAGAGTCAGAGAGCCCTGAGTTCAAGTGCTGGCTCCTAGGGTTAGCGCCAGCTGTGCCAGCTGTGTGACCTTGGGTGTGTTTCTCTCTTTTTCCAGGCCTCTGTTTCCTCATGTGTGGGAAGGGCACAATAACAGAACCTACCTACTAGCCTTTCTCTATGAGTAGCAATTGGAGGGTTAGGCAGATGTCTGGGAGCCAGTGTGACCATGGGAGACACCTTCCTCAGAAGGGGCACAAAACACATGAGGGCGTTAGTTGTCTGCATGGCTGGCCCTGGCGTTCTCTACTCCTGTGTAGCCTTATGTGTCAGTGTGGAGTGGTATATGGGCCCATCCCACTTTCTTTCTTTCTTTTCTTTTTTTTTTGGAGATGGGGTCTTGCTCTATTGCCCATCATAGCTCACTGCAGCCTCCAACTCCTGGGCTCAAGTGATCCTCCTGCCTCAGCCTCCTTAGTAGCTGGGACTACAGGTGCGCACCACCACACCCAGCTAATTTTTTTTTAATTTTTTGTAGAGATGGGATCTCACTATTGCCCAGGCTGATCTCAAACTCCTGGCCTCAAGCGATCCTCCTGCCTCAGCCTCCCAGAGTGCTAGGATTACAGGTTTGAGCCACCATGCTCAGCCTATTTCTTTTTTATTCCAGATGATCAGCCAGGGATAGGACATAGATTCTTTTTGCCTTTGGGACCTTCTTGTTGCTCTGTAGCTGAAAATAATACCACTTTGCCTTTGTAGAATATGTTCACTACCAAGTGCCTTCACATCTGATTCCCTTACCTCTCTCTTCTCTTACAACCTGCCTTAGAGATAGAGGGGTGAGCATTGCACTCACTTTTCCCTCTGGGGAAACTGAGGCAGAGCTGGTCCCCTGCCCAGGGTCACCCTGTAGGAGGTAAACTCAGGGCAGATTTCACGTCTCTATTTAACAAGTGGGTTGTTTTGGAATACTGGGTAGACCTTTGTGTGAGCACTGGGCATTGGTCTTCTTTCTGTGCTCAGTCCCTGACGTGGTGTTTGCTGTGGGCAAGCTCCCTTTCATTGCTATCTGCTGCATAGGTTCCAGCCACAGAGGAGGCCCCTGGCTGTCCCTGCCCCCGACATGCTCCCATTTCTTTCCCAGGTGTGGCCTGGCCCTGGCCCTGAACAAGCTTTCCCAGTATTTGGATAGCTCTCAGGTGAAGCCACTCTTCCAGTTTTTTGTTCCTGATGCCCTCAACGACCGACACCCAGATGTCCGGAAGTGCATGTTAGATGCAGCCCTTGCAACACTCAACACCCATGGGAAGGTAAGAGCATCTCAGCCAGCTGAGAGGACAGGCCAAGGCAGGAGATGAGGCTGTGCAGTGGAGAGAGACGCTGAGTGCCAGGAATTCTGGCAGGGCACTAGCTGCTGTTGAAGATGACACTTATATTTCTTTTGAGCCAAAAAGACCCCAATAGGATATTAAATTCTTCAAAGTCTGCTGCAGTCCTGCCTGAAAATTGGAAGACCTGCTGGCATTGCTGGCTGGTTTGTCAGGATGCCTGTTCCAGAGCCAGACGTGAGACCTTACAGACACAGCCTGTAAGTTGACCTGAGGTTCGGCTTTCCAGGAGAATGTCAACTCGCTGCTGCCAGTATTCGAGGAGTTCCTGAAGAATGCACCCAACGATGCCAGCTACGATGCTGTGCGGCAGAGTGTGGTGGTCCTGATGGGCTCTCTGGCCAAGCACCTGGACAAGAGTGACCCCAAAGTGAAGCCCATTGTTGCCAAGCTCATCGCTGCCCTCTCCACCCCGTCCCAGCAGGTACCACATCTGACCTGGGGCCCAAGGCCGTTGGGGAATTGAGACCCGACTGTGGGTAGGTAGTGGCATGCTAGGGGCCCAGTCAGGTGATCAGGGTCCAGAAAGCCCCACCCTCAGCCAGGAGTCATCCCCTCTGCAGGAGAGAGCCTGGTTCGTGGTCAAGAACACCCTGGGAGAAGGAGTTACTTTGTTCTAATAGATCTCTCTAGATATTTTCATTTTTTCTACTCATTTACTGACCTTGCCCTGGGAATATAAATATTAAAAAAAGAAAAAAGAAGACAGCCACCCTCTTATGTCAAGCCTTTTCCTGATGCTCTCTATGTTACATGATGCAGGTGCCTTTTAATCCAGCCTCCAAGCTATAGTGCAAAGGGATTTCTTCTCTGTGTCTCTTTTTTGAAAATCATACATTTACATATGTATCCTGTGATTTGCATTTTGGACGATCCACAGTGTCCTCGTAGAATGCACAGTTGAAAACAAGTTTCAAAAATTGTGGTCACGTGAGATTTCAGAAAATCCAACCTGCAAAAGTGTCTCCCCTGGGCGCCTGGCAGCATGGTGCTTTGCTGCTCTCCAGTGGGCTTCGTGAGCTGTGGCTGGAAGGCAGGATTGGACATCTTTTGGTGCCACTCAATTTGGCCCTGATCCTGTAAGGCCCAGCCCGATTTCTCTGTGACTTCACATGTCACAGAGAAGACGTGGGGCATTTTTATGGAACAACTGAGAGATGTGGGGCATTTTTATGGAGGTGCAGTAGCGTGCTTTTTTCTGGAGATCTTTCTTTTGAGTGGGTTCGGTCTTGGGGCCACCCCGCTCCCAAGCCTAGTTTCTTTATTTAGACCAGAACCATAAGGGCTGATGTTCTTGTCACTAACAGAATGTAATGTGCACCCTGATGGGCGCTTTATCTTGTGTCCTACCTAAGAGTATCAAACACCATTTGATTCTCTGACACCTTGTGGCACCTGCAGGCAGTGGCTGAGGTGGGGCTCAGGGACATCTAGTGGTGGGTACTGTGGAGGACTCTGATTCACCAGGAACTGACTGCAGTTGAGCCACAGCACTGATGAGGCAGGCCCCTCTCACAGGTCCAGGAGTCCGTGGCCAGCTGTCTGCCGCCTCTTGTCCCAGCCATCAAGGAGGATGCCGGAGGGATGATCCAGAGGCTTATGCAGCAGCTGCTGGAGTCGGACAAGTATGCAGAACGCAAAGGGGCTGCGTACGGGCTGGCAGGCCTGGTGAAGGGCCTGGGCATCCTGTCACTGAAGCAGCAGGAAATGATGGCAGCGCTGACCGATGCCATCCAGGATAAGAAGAACTTCCGCCGGCGAGAAGGTGAGCGTCTCTGAGCTGTGTGCTGCCCAGCGTGGGAAGTCAGTCCCCACACTGCCAGAGGAAGGAATCTGGCCTTTACGCCCCAGCTGGAGGGCTGGTGCTTGTGTGTGTGCTGCAGAGGGGCTGGCTCTGTCTATGACCCAGTCTAGCTGGATCCTTGCTGATTTGGCCTGGACTTTCTAATTTCTAACTCAGCAACACTTTTAGCTGAGAGAGATCTAGCTGTTAGTGCCAAGAAGTGACGGAGAGTCCCCCTGTTGTCTCCTCTCTTCCGCTCAGCCACCTCCCTGTTCCGGGGCTTCTTGAGCTGAAGCAGAGGGTGGTGCTTCCTCATGGGGTGGCTGCTCTAGTCCCACAGCTGCTCGAGTGTTTCCAGAAGAGGTGGCAGGGAGGTTGCCAGCCCTTCCATTCCCTGTGGCTGTCCCCAGAGGACACTCCTTCCCTGCTGTCCTGCCTTCTCCTTCCCTAGGAGCCCTCTTTGCCTTCGAAATGCTCTGCACCATGCTGGGGAAGCTCTTCGAGCCCTACGTGGTTCACGTGCTGCCCCATCTGCTGCTGTGCTTTGGGGATGGGAACCAGTACGTGCGTGAGGTAAGTCCTGAGGCTGCACCAGAGAGCATCTGCTCACCAGGGCGGCCGCTGGGTGTGAGGCTCAGCCAGGGGATGTCAGAGGTGGTGTAAAGCTCCTGCTGCTAGAATCCCTCCTGCCTGCACCTCGGGCACAGCTTACTGCTCTGATTCCCAGTAAAGGACTGAAACTTTATGAGACGTGTTCTCAGCTGTCCCCTTAGGCCCTGGCCCAGGGTCCAACACAGCAGAACCCTAATAAGTGTTGGTCGCTGGAGGAACACTAGCGCTAGCTTCAGGCCTTGACCCTTGCTTGGGGGAGGAGGCCCCTGAATGTCTTTTCTCCTCCCTTGAGGCTGCAGATGACTGTGCCAAGGCTGTGATGAGCAATCTCAGTGCTCACGGGGTGAAGCTTGTGCTCCCCTCCTTACTGGCTGCCCTGGAGGAGGAATCCTGGCGGACCAAAGCCGGTAGGGCCACTCCCTTCCGTCTCTCCCTCAACTTCCTGTCCCAACAACTGCCCTTAGTAGGGATCCAGGTAGCCACAGCTCTTGTCCTGCTTGTGCCGCCCCCTTCCCCCACCCAGGGATAAGGCCAAGACTTTCTGCCTTTGGGCAGCGCAGTGAGTTTCTATGCTTTCAATCCAAGAACCAGTCTCTGACAAGAGCCACAGCCCTAAGTCAGGAAATCCTAGAGCTTTAAAGCTGTTTTGTGGCTAGTTCTGTGGCTTTAAAGCTTTTTTCCCCCCCAAACTCTTTTTTACAAATACAATCTTATCTGGAACCCTAATAGAAAAAACAGACATAAGAAGAGCTGCTCTGGTTTGGGGAGGGTCAAGATCTGGGGCCCCCTACATTCCTCATTTGTGAATGAGGAAACGGAGTCCAGAGAAATTCAGCGAATTGGCCTGGGATCATGGCAAGGGCTAAGCCAGGTCTCCCCTGTGCTGGTCTCACCTCTTTTCCCTCATACTGTCCTGCCTCTCCCCTGTGATCCTACAGCTCAGTAGGCCTTAGGAGCTTTCTGCTCCCTCTGCTAGAGGCAGCCCCCTTTGCCCTCCACCCAGGGCCTGCTTGAGCACAGCCTGTGGGGGAATAGGCCAGATGTCCTTTGTCCATGTAGCCAGCCCAGGTGACTTGCTGGCCTGTGCTCAGTGACTCAGTGCTGGGCATATGTCCGCTGTCTGCAGGGTCAGTGGAGCTGCTTGGGGCAATGGCGTACTGTGCTCCCAAGCAGCTGTCATCCTGCCTACCCAACATTGTGCCCAAGCTTACGGAGGTGCTGACCGACTCCCACGTCAAAGTCCAGAAGGCCGGACAGCAGGCACTCAGGCAGATCGGCTCTGTCATCAGGAACCCGGAGATCCTGGGTATGCCTCTCCCACGAGGGCACTCGCCCCGGCTGCACCCCTAGTCCCTCCCGCCTTTGGACACTGCAGGGAACATGCACCCATTCAGCTAAGATCTTTGCTCTCTGAGGACAGATATATTCACCGTGAAATGATCTCTGACTCCTGCGAATCCCTTTTCCTAGAATAGTTAGTTCGAGGTAGTTTGGAAGCAGTTTGTTTTCCCCATCATCGGCTCAGGAGCAGTTTGACCAGGGGAGGTCCCTGTGCCCTAAGCTGAGCATGAGTGACAGTCTCTGGACCACATCAGCCCATCCAAAATGTTAGGTTCTTTGAGAACTTTCTGTTCATCTTATTCCAGCAGGGCTGTGATACAGGGGGAGGGTTAGGGAAAGGGTTAGTATTAACCGAACTGTACTCTTCTTTTTTAATTTATTTTTTATTGAGGTAAGATATACATATATAGTTTACCATCTTTACCATTTTTAAGGGTATAGTTCAGTGGTAATAAATACATTTATATTCTTTTTTTCCCCTCCTTCATCTTCCTCTTCTCCCAAACCTAACTGAATGCTTTAGTGTTGTTCTTTCTTGATTGATGGGAAGAGGTCAATTGCTAGGAACCAAACCCAGCCAGCCACCTTGACTGGCACGTACTTGTTAAATTTTAAGCTTCGGCTTGGCGCATCATTGTGCAGTCAGTGTATTTCAATATGTAATAGCCTTAAAATATATAAAACAAAATTTTTAAAACTGTAGGGAGAAATTTGAAAATACATTATATCATAGTGGAAAATTTCAACACGCTTCTCAATTATTGATAGGGCAAACACAAAATTTATAAAGGATACATGCTTTTTTTTTTATTATTATTTTTTGAGACAGAGTCTCACTCTGTTGCCCAGGCTAGAGTGAGTGCCGTGGCGTCATCCTAGCTCACAGCAACCTCACACTCCTGGGCTCAAGTGATCCTTCTCCCTCAGCCTCCCGAGTAGCTGGGACTACAGGCATACGCCACCCCTGCTAATTTTTTTTTCTATGTATTTTTAGTTGTCCGATTAATTTCTTTCTCTTTTTAGTAGAGATGGGGTCTCACT
Organism: Propithecus coquereli; assembly: GCF_000956105.1. Classification (NCBI taxonomy): domain Eukaryota; kingdom Metazoa; phylum Chordata; class Mammalia; order Primates; family Indriidae; genus Propithecus; species Propithecus coquereli. Next base: position 2,202,935 of record NW_012148775.1, on the reverse strand, counting down.
CTTGCTCAGGGTGGTTTCGAACTCCTGAGCTCAAACAATCCGCCCGCCTCGGCCTCCCAGAGAGCTAGGATTACAGGCGTGAGACACTGCGCCCTGCCCATTTTTTTTTTGTTTTTAAAATTGTTTTCCAGCTTTATTGAGGTATAAGTAGAAATTTTATACATTCGTGTGTACAATGTGATGTTTTGGTATGTGTTATACATTGTAAAATCACAATCAAGCTAAATAGCATATTCATCACCTCACATAGTTAATACTTTTTTTGTGGTGAGAACATTTAAGATCTATTCCCTTAGCAAATTTCAAGTATGCAATAGAGTATTATTAACTATAGTCACCTTGCTGGACAGTGACTCTCCAGGACTTAGTTATCCTGCCTAACTAAAACTTTGTGCCGTTTGACCGTCTCTCCATCTACCCCCAGCCCCCACCCTCCCACCTTCCTGGTAATCACCATTCTACTCTCTGCTTCTATGGCTTCGACTTTTACAATGCTCAATAGTCCTGGGGATTTCTAAGGCCCAGAACAGTCTCATGTCTATCAAATAAGTAGAAATGCTTTTATATTTAGGGATCCTGCATAGATATGAAGCTACATGTATATAAAATTGAAATAGAATGAGCATAATATAAAATTCACTCTTTTAAAGTGTACAGTTCGGTGGTTTTTAGTGTATTCACAAAATTGCGTAAACATCACCATTGTCTAGTTCCAGGGCATTTTTATCACCCCAGAAATAAACCCAATACCTATTAGCATTCATTCATCACTTCCCTTCTACCCCCAACCCCTGACAGCTGTTAATCTACTTTCTTTCTCTAGGGGTTTGCCTATTCCAGACATTTCATATAAATGGAGTCATGCAATATGTATGTGAACCTGTTGTGTCTGGCTTCTTGCACTTAGCATAATGTTTTGGAGGCTCATCCATGCTGTAGCGTGCATCAGTACTTCATGCCTTTACATGGTGGAATAATATTCCATTGCATGGATGTACCACATTTTGTTTATCCATTCATCTGTTGATGAACATTTGGGTTGTTTCCATTTTTAGGCCATTAAGAATAATATTGCTATGAATATTTGTGTAAAAGTTTTTGTGTGAACACGTGTTTTTGGTTCTCTTGGTTAGATAACTAGGAAAGAAATCGCTGGATCATGTGGTAACTCTGCTTAACCGTTTGAGGAACAGCCAGACTATTTTTCAGTGTCCCAATGGCTGTACCATTTGACATTCCCAATAGCATTGTATGAGGGTTTCAATTGTTATTATCTGCCTCTTTGATTATAGCTGTCATAGTGGGTATGAAGTGGCATCTCATTGTGATTTTGATTTGCATTTCCCTGATGACCAATGATGTTGGACATCTTTTCATGTCCTTATTGGTCATTTGCATATCTTCTATGGAGGACTGTCTGTTCAACAGCCCCCACCCTGCTGCTAGGTAGGCAGATCATTTGAGCTCAGAAGTTCAAGACCACCCTGAGCAAGAGCAAGACCCCATCTCTACTAAAAAAATAGAAATAAATTATCTGGACAACTAAAAATATATAGAAAAAATTAGCTGGGCATGGTGGTGCATGCCTGTAGTCCCAGCTAGTCGGGAGGCTGAGGCAGAAGGATCGCTTGAGCCCAGGAGTTTGAGGTTGCCGTGAGCTAGGCTGACGCCACGGTACTATAGCCTGGGCAATAGAGTGAGATTCTGTCTCAAAAAAAAAAAAAAAAAAAGATTAAAACCTTTTTCCTTTTTTAAATTGGGTTATTAGTTTGTGTATCATTGACCATCATGGGTCTTTATAGGGGTTAAACTCCCTGGGCTGTGGAAAAGATAACCCAGGTATTCCTCTTGGAATTCCTTCTGCCGGGCTGTTTGTGTGGTGTTTTTGAGACCTCATTTTGTCTGATGTTAGCTGTTCTAAGCACTGTGTGCTTCACTCTTATCACTGGTTTAGGGGCCTTTGGTGTCTCAGAACAGGTTTTTCCCAAAACCGCTTGTGGATTACTGGTTCCAGAATAAGGTCCATAGTGCCCAAGAAGCAATCCTGTGGCAGCTCAGCCCTGTGGCTGTAGCTCAGTACTCATTGAAACCAGCCTGGGGGGCCCCGCCAGATCACAGCTTCTCATCTCAAAGGAGTGACAGCTGCCACCTCCCCATAGTGACCTCTGCTTCCTGCCAGTGGAATAAGGATTGCTCTTTGTAGATAGGCTGGCTTCCCCAGCTGGTGACTGTAGGGCTTCAGGGGGAGGTACCCCTGCTCCCTTCCCTCATCCACTCCAGTTCTGGGGACCCTGGGGCTTTGCCACTCCTTAGGCTTGTACAAACCAGCCTCTTCCTGTTTGGACGTGCAGCCATTGCCCCGGTCCTGCTGGATGCCTTGACAGACCCCTCCAGGAAGACCCAGAAGTGTTTGCAGACCCTGCTGGACACCAAGTTTGTCCACTTCATCGACGCCCCATCCCTGGCCCTCATCATGCCCATCGTCCAGAGAGCCTTCCAGGACCGTTCCACTGACACGCGGAAGATGGCAGCCCAGATTATTGGCAACATGTATTCCCTGACAGATCAGAAGGTAGCAGCCCCGCTGGGGCTGGTACAGGACAGACCAGTAGATGCTGGTTTAGGGTGCAGAGTCTGTGCGCACAGTAGACGTGGAGGGATGTGGGCCTTGGTCCCTGATTACGTTTCCAGAGAGAAACGGGCCATTTAGGGGTGGGAGGTAGAAATCCAGGCTCTCTGGGCATCTCGCAGAGCACAGTGGTTCCAGTCCTTGTAAGCTTAGTCCTCAGCTGAGGTCCATCCCAGTGGGCCCCCTTTTCAGGCTGAGGCGGAAAAAAGGCCCGCCTTCTCCTTTGACCTTTCAGGAGTGTTGGTAAAGTGGCTGCTCTTTTGACTATTGCAGTTTTCTTGTTATGAGCTTTGGCTTCTGTAAGCCTCTCAGAGGAATCATAGCCTGGTTTGGGAGATTGGCTTTTGTTTGTATGTTTGCTCCCAAGAGCTTGTTTGTGTGATCTCACTGCCTACCACAGCTCTGCTTTCCTCACTGAGGAAAAAAAGATAATGGGCAAAAAAGATAAAGTGGGAAAGTTATGTCAATCCTAGGAAAGTTGGGAAATGAAAAAATTCGGAAAACAAAAGATTTTATCCACATTTCCCCAACACTAAAATAATTACTGTTAATGTTGTTTTATTACATTTAAAAAATAATATTTCTGACCTTAAACATATTTCTAAGTTATAACAAGTTATTCATAAAACTGATTCTTAATAGTTATATAATATCCCAACAAGTTTGTACACCATAACTTACATAATTCTATCATTGGTCATATAGTGTCCAAAGATTTTTTTGCTGTTTTAAGTGATGCTGCAGTGAACATAAGGCGTTTTCTATATTTAAAATTATTCCCTAAAGCTGAGTGCTACATCAGGAGACATAAACATTTTGAGGTGAAGAAAGGGAAGATGGTAATGAAATTCTGAAAGGAAAGTACCAGAAATAATTTTCTAAGGGCAGGAGGATTAAGAACATTGAACTGGTAGCTGTGTTTGACCTGTTGAGTATGGGCCTGGGGTCCTTTGTGGGGCCCCGAGCAATTGCATAGGGCCTTCAGAGCACCCGTCAGAGGAGGAGTTCTTTGCTTGTTATCCCTCCCACCCCTTCTGTGCGCAATTAGGTTTTCACGGTTGGTGCCCCTGCGGAGCAATCCTTGTCAGCAGAATGGGAGGTCACGGGGCAGGGTCCACGGCAGCACAGGTCCTGGAGAAAGCAGGAAACCAGCCTCCCTCTGAGTTGCCCCTTGTGTCATTGCAGGACTTGGCTCCTTACCTGCCCAGCGTGACGCCTGGCCTAAAAGCTTCTCTTTTGGACCCTGTGCCTGAGGTGAGTCTGCAAGGAGGGTGGGGGGAGCTCACTATTTTAGCCCAGTCCCCAGAAAATTGATTTCTGCGAATTCCCCAAAGCTCCTTTTTTGTGTCTGTTAGGTAAAGGGAAAGGGACCCTAGGCGCTCTTATCTGCTTTTGTGTATCTACCTAGTTTTGAGCCATATCTTGTCATCACCCCTGGTCTCGGTTACTTGACAGGTGCGGACAGTGTCTGCAAAGGCTCTTGGAGCCATGGTGAAGGGCATGGGAGAGTCATGCTTTGAGGACTTGCTGCCGTGGCTGATGGAGACGCTGACCTATGAGCAGAGCTCCGTGGATCGCTCAGGCGCTGCGCAAGGTGAGGCCAGAGCAGGCCCAGGGCCCAGACGGGGAATACCTTCTAGGGGCCCTCAGGTTCAGTGGGTTCATTCTGGCCTTTTGTTGCAGGATTGGCCGAGGTCATGGCTGGTTTGGGGGTAGAGAAGTTGGAGAAGCTGATGCCAGAAATTGTGGCTACAGCCAGCAAAGTGGACATTGCACCACATGTCCGAGATGGCTACATAATGATGTTTAACTACCTGCCCATCACCTTTGGGGACAAGTTCACTCCTTATGTGGGGCCCATCATCCCCTGTATCCTCAAAGTAAGTAACAGTAACCACGCTGAAGGTGGAGCAGAATGCAAGTGCTCTTTGGAGAGCTGGGGCTCCCTGCCGGGAGGTGGGTGGTGGGAGGCCGGGTGGCAGAGTCCTCATCCTGTTCTGCAGGGAGCCCCATTTCCTTCTGGGCTGGGTGCCCAAGGGGAGGCAGCTCTGGCTGATCTGCCCTCCATGTGCCCAGGCTCTTGCCGATGAGAATGAGTTTGTGCGTGACACTGCCCTGCGTGCGGGCCAGCGGGTTATCTCCATGTATGCTGAGACAGCCATTGCCCTGCTGCTGCCCCAGCTGGAGCAAGGCCTCTTTGATGACCTCTGGAGAATCAGGTGAGAACGCCAGTGGATATACCCAGTGGGCCAAGTGAGCAGAATATTGCCACGAACTCTCTCTGAACTTTCTCTAGACCCTTGCTTTTGACCATTTTGAGTCTTTCTAGTGTCTCGTAACAATGTCTTTATTCTGATTCTCTTTTTAAAAATTCTCTCTTCAGTCTCAAAAAAAAAAAAAATTGGGGACAGGGTCTCACTCTGTCACCTGGGCTAGAGTGAGTGGCCCAATCACAGCTCTCCACAGTTTCCAACTCTGGGGCTCAGACAGTTTTCTTGCTTCAGCCTCCCGAGCAGCACAGGCACAAGCCACCATGCCCAGCTATTTTTCTTATCTTTTGTAGAGATGGGGTCTTACTATGTTGCCTGGGCTGTTCTCAACTTCTTGTGCTCAAGCGATCCTCCTGCCTCAGCCTTCCAAAGTGCTGGGATTATAGGTGTGAGCCACCACGCCTGGCCCTGTATTAAGATTGTAAATGTTGAGTACTCTTTAAACTAGAAATTCTACTTCTAGGAATATATTCTGAGGATATTTTTGGTTAAATGCTCATAGCTTTACACAGAAGGATGTTAGTTTTATTTATTTTTATAGGTTTAGGGAGTACAAATGCAGTTTTGTTATGTGGATATATATATAGAGAGAGAGTATAGTGGTGAAGTCTGGGCTTTTAGCATACCTGTCACCCAAATCCCGTACATTGTACCCAATAGATAATTTCTCATCTCTCACTCTTCTTCCATCTTCCCACCTTTTGTAGTCTCCAGTGTCTATTATTCCACTCTATGTGGCCATGTGTAGGCATTTAGAAGTGAGAACATGCAATATTTGCGTTTTCATTCCTGTATTACTTCACTTAGGATAATGGCCTCCACTTCCATCCAAGTTGCTGCAAAGGACCTTGTTTCACTCTTTTTTTGTGGCTGACTAGTATTCTGTGGTATATATATGCCACATTTTCTTTATCCACTGATTGGTTGATGGATACTTAGGTTGATTCCATATCTTTACTATTGTGAATAGTGCTGCAATAAACATATGAGTGCAGATATCTTTTTGATACAATGACTTCTTTTCCTTTGGGTAGATCCCCAGTAGTGGGATTGCCAAATTGAATGGTAGATCTGTTTTTAGTTGTTGAGAAATCTCCATATTGTTTTCTGTAGGGGTTGCACTAATTTACCCTAAGGATGTTTGTTGCAGTGTTGCTTGTCATTTGAAAATTAGAGTTGATTTAAAAATATAGCATATCCTTACAGTGGACTTTGATTCAGCCATCACAGACAATGGTATAGGACAGTATTTGCTGACACAGAAAGCTCCTCAACCTGTTATTGATAGGACAGTGCAGGCTGTGGCCCAGCCATGTAGTGTGTAGTGTGGGCCTGCTTCCCACATCATGTGGAGTGTGCGTGCGTGTCTTTGTGTACAGGGAGATTTGTATGGGGTGTCACCAGAGTGTCAGAGGGGTTGCCTGGGTAGTGAGAGTTTGGGTAATTGTTTATATCTCTACATGTTTTTCTGTATTTCTTGAAATTTTCAGTTTGAATATGACTTTTTTTCTTATCGTTAAAAACAACAAACCTAATTTAATTTGTGGAGAAATAAAGTTTTTTTTTTTTTTTTTTTTTTTGAGACAGAGTCTCACTCTGTTGCCCGGGCTAGAGTGAGTGCCATGGCATTAGCCTAGCTCACAGCAACCTCAAACTCCTGGGCTCAAGCGATCCTACTTGCCTCAGCCTCCCGAGTAGCTGGGACTACAGGCATGCGCCACCATGCCTAGCAAATTTTTTCTACATATTTTTAGTTGTCCAGATAATTTCTTTATATATTTTTTTAGTAGAGACGGGGTCTCGCTCTTGCTCAGGCTGGTTTCGAACTCCTGAGCTCAAACAATCCGCCCGCCTCGGCCTCCCAGAGTGCTAGGATTATAGGCGTGAGCCACCGCGCCCGGCCAAGAAATAAAGTTTATCCTTTTAAGGCCTATCTCAGTTTCCTCACTTCTGATGATCAATCTTCCTAGTTTACTATGAGTGCTTCTCTTTTGTGTGCGCTGTCTCTCTCTTTTTATAACTCTTATTGTAGAAATTTTCACATACTTTAAAAAAAAGTTTTGTCTTTTCTGCAATGAAAGCAATATGTGCTTATTAGCAGAAAACTTAGAAAATATGTAGGAAAGCGTAAAGAAATGAAATCCGTCTTAGAACTGTTTTCCCATCCCAAGATAACCATCATGAATATTTAGGGTCCATTTTTTTCCAGTCTTTCCTCTGTACAGTGCTTGATTAAGCCCTTACAGCTGTGCAACTGTGTTCTTGGCCTCTTTCTCAGGTTCAGCTCTGTTCAGCTCCTTGGGGATCTCCTCTTCCACATCTCAGGAGTCACTGGGAAGATGACCACAGAAACTGCCTCTGAGGATGACAACTTTGGAACTGCCCAGTCCAACAAGGTGCCTGCCTGGGGTTGTTTTTCCTGCATCTGCTGATGGTAGGGTGTGCCCAGAGGCTCATCCTGTGGAGACTTCACCACCCTGTTCTCTGTCCCCTCCCGTTGACTGCAGGCCATCATCACAGCCCTGGGGGTAGACCGGCGGAACCGGGTGTTGGCAGGGCTGTACATGGGCCGCTCGGACACCCAGCTGGTGGTGCGGCAGGCGTCCCTGCACGTCTGGAAGATTGTTGTCTCCAATACCCCACGCACCTTGCGTGAGATCCTGCCCACCCTCTTTGGGCTCCTGCTGGGTTTCCTGGCCAGCACGTGTGCAGATAAGAGAACGGTAAGTTTCCTGGGCCTTGTTCTCGCCCGGCACCCCCTGGTGACTCCTTTCAGAGCCTAGAAAGCTGGGTCTGCAGAGCCTGGGAGAGCATATAGCGTCCCCTCTCTAGCAGGAGAATATTATTAGTTATTCAGCAAATATTTGTTAAGCATCTATTGTGTGCTAAGCAGTGGCCTAGCACCTGGGGACATAATGGGGAAGAAAGGCAGCCTCATTCCTTATCCTACAGTCTGGTCGAAGAGGTAGATTTTAATCTGATAATCAAACTGATTATCTATGATCTATTTTACATCATAAGAGATGGAAAATGCAACTGTGGCAAGTGCTGCATGGCAGTGCAAATGCTTACAATCGGGGGTGTCTGACCTAGCAGAGTGTGTATGTGTGTGTGTCAGTGAACGCTTCTCAGAAGAAACGATGCTTGCAGATGAAAGAAGGGTAAGCACTAACCGGCTGAGGAGGTGAGAGACCATTCCAGACTGAGGGAATGGTTCATTAGATACAAGGATGGGGTGTGCAGAGCCCCTGGTGGGTAGGAACTTGGTACGTGGGAGGGGTTGAGCAAGGCCAGGGTGGCTGGAGTGCGGCAGCTGGGTGCAACAGCGTGGCATGAGGTGAGGCTCGTGCCGGCGCGGGCAGGCAGGGTTCGGTGGTTGGAAGGAGGTGCCCTGGCTGGGCTTTGTGGTCACTTTTGCCAGTCACCTTTGGCCCACTTCCAACCCATCCCTGGGAAGCAAATTGTGTATTTGTCTGTAAAGAAGGGTTTTCATGAGGCCTCAGAGAGGAGATGGGCTTTTTCCCTAAATCATTTGTTGCAGATTCCTAAATTCCCTTGAACAAGAGCACAGGGTTAAGAGTTCATGCTGGGCATGGTGGCACATGCCTGTAGTCCCAGCTACTCAGAAGGCTGAGGCAGAAGAATCACTTTAGCCCAGGAGTTTGAGGCTGCAGTGAGCTATGACTGACAGGCCACTGCACTCCAGCCTAGGTGACAGAGCTTGTTTCTTAAAAAAAAAAAAGAAAAAGTTTATTAGCTGGGTGTGGCAGCTCACCCATGTAATCCCAGCACTTTGGGAGGCGAACGTGGGAGGATTGCTTGAGGCCGGGAGTTCAAGACCAGCCTAGGCAACATAGCAAGGCCCATCTCTAAAAAAAATTAGCAAAACCTAGCTGGCATGGTGGCATGTACCTGTAGTCTCAGCTACTTGGAAGGCTGAGTGGGAGGATCACTTGAGAGCAGGAGTTCGAGGTTGTGGTGACCTATGATTGTACCACTGTAGAAACAGAGATAATTTTCTTTTGTAGTGTTTTGTGAGCACCTTGGGTAAGAGTATTTGGGGAAGTTGAGTCAGTGACTCAGATAAAGCCTACAAGGTTCCAGGGCCCTCATTCTGGAGTTGTTTTCTGGGTGCCCTGGGGCTTGCCAGAGAGTTGATGTCCTGATTTGATCTCTGCTGACAGATTGCAGCAAGGACATTGGGAGATCTGGTCAGAAAGTTAGGGGAGAAAATCCTGCCTGAGATCATCCCCATCCTTGAAGAAGGCCTGAGGTCTCAGAAGAGCGACGAGAGGCAGGGTGTGTGCATCGGGCTAAGCGAGATCATGAAGTCCACCAGCCGGGATGCCGTGAGTATCTCCTAGGGCCCCACAGCAGGTGGCGCGACCCAGAGAGCAGGCAGAAGTGACAGGAGGAGCTTCACCTCAGAGGGTTCACCTAGACCTCAGGGACATGCCTGCCTCACCCTGGAGGGGTGCTGGCCAGACCACACATAGACTTGAATTTCCTTCCTCTCAGCTTTCCTGTCAGTTTTGCAGGCTGAGAGCTAAGCGGTTCGGAGGCCTCCTTGAGTGGCCTTTGCAATTGGAGATGATCTCTCTCTCCCCACTCTGGAGGTTGCTCAGGATCAGTCCTTTTTGTGACACTATATCAGTCCAGCTAAAATGGGTGCTATCCCTTAGTGGCAGGGGGCGTACAGGTGTGTGAGTGGTGGTGGGCTGTGGGAAGCAGGAGGGGCATGTGCTCATCCTGAGCAGGAGCAGAGCAGGTAAGAGTTTTGGCACCCAGTGGGTGGACACATCCTGTCTGTAGCAATATACTGTTGCCATAGCAGCAGCATTCAAGGGGTTTCACCTTAGTTTCTGAGGTAATGGATCCTCAAAACACTCTAGGGGAGTAGGTTTTGCATGCATGCAGATAGGCTCTGTGTTCATCTTTGGGTGGAAGCACAAAGTGAGTAAGTGCCAGTTAGAAATGTAAGAAAGTAGCCAGTTGCTTAGCCCTGGTTATCCTAGTCTGATTTACTGATCCCTCTCCTGTGTGTATCAGTATGTCTCACATTTGGTGTTTTAAATTTGCATTTGACAAAGAATCAAATTCCGTTACCAAAAAGAGTTATGATTTATTGAATACTTACTGAGTCCCCCAGAGGCTGAGTTCTTGCCCAAAAGGCGCCCACAGTCTGGAAGTGAGGCCGAAATACCAGCTAGTTTTTAGAGTCCAGAATGAGCTTCGCTGTGGTGGAACTGGTTACCAAGAGAACAGAGCCATCGTTGGCCCTGTGGCAGACCCAGAGACTGCCTGGTGGAGGAAGAACTTGGGTTGAGACTTGGAGAAGGATTTGGAGTTTTCCAAGAAAGAGCCCTAGGGGAGAGAAGGCCAGATCGTGCTGGGCCTTGCCAAGGGAAAGAGTTTGAGTTTTTAGAGAAGTATCTAGAGAACTCACCTAAAAAACTCAAGCTATCAATTGATAAGTCTGGGTGAAGGATACATGGCGGTGCATCACATACCCTCTCTGCTTTTTTATATTTCAGAATTTTCGCAGTGAAGACTAAGTTAAAAGACAAGTCAGGCAGAGGGAGTTGGGTGGCCTGGCTGGGTCAGAGTCCCTTGCTTGTGTCCCCTCGCTTATTTCTCCTTCTTCACCTTTTCTGAGCCTGGTACAGTTGCAACTTGCTGTTGCAGGTGCTGTATTTCTCCGAGTCCCTCGTGCCTACAGCCAGGAAGGCTTTGTGTGACCCTCTGGAGGAGGTCAGAGAGGCGGCCGCCAAGACCTTTGAGCAGCTGCACTCCACCATTGGCCACCAGGCTCTGGAGGACATCCTCCCGTTTCTACTGAAGCAGCTGGTGAGTGGATCTGCCACACATCTACCAGTTTGGCTTTTACTGTCTTCGTAGAAGCAAAATGCAAGGGGGTTATTCTGCCAAGGCAGTTGGAATGTGGGCCCTCCAGAGAGAGTGGGTGCAGCAAGATCAGATTTGGCTTGTGCTTCTCCTTTGACTGTAAGGAAACGTGGGTGCACGGGAGGGGGAGGGGAGTGGAGCAGGAAGCTGGCCGTGGCTGGTTCAGACAGCAGAGATGTGGACAGGAGCCACTTTTCAGGGTTGTCCCCAATGTCCCTCTGCAGGATAATGAGGAGGTGTCTGAATTTGCCTTGGATGGTCTGAAGCAAGTTATGGCCATTAAGAGTCGTGTGGTGCTGCCCTACCTCGTGCCCAAGGTAAATCCCAACTCCTGGCAAACATCCTCTGGCCCCAATTCATGAGGTCATTCCAGCAGGTACCTGGCATTGAGTTGATGTTTGTCATCCTTCTACCAGCTGACGACTCCCCCTGTCAATACCCGGGTGCTGGCTTTCCTTTCGTCTGTGGCAGGCGATGCCCTGACCCGTCATCTTGGAGTGATCCTCCCTGCAGTCATGCTGGCCCTGAAGGAGAAGCTCGGGACTCCGGATGAGCAGCTGGTGAGGGGGTTGTGGTCATGGTCACGCCCATTGCTTTCTAACAGCCATCCTGTCCTGCCCCCGAGGATCTGTGCTCAGCACACATATGTCCCCTGTGACTTTTAGGAGATGGCCAATTGTCAGGCTGTGATCCTCTCAGTAGAGGATGACACAGGGCACCGGATCATCATCGAGGATCTGCTGGAAGCCACCCGCAGCCCTGAGGTGGGCATGAGGCAGGCTGCCGCCATCATCCTCAACATCTACTGTTCCCGCTCGAAGGCTGACTACACCAGCCACCTGCGGAGCCTGGTCTCGGGCCTGATCCGCCTCTTCAATGACTCCAGCCCTGTGGTTTTGGAGGAGAGCTGGGATGCCCTGAATGCCATCACCAAGGTAAGGGGACTATTGACCCCACAACCAATTTCTGATTATAGAAAATTCCAGACATTTAAGAATAGACTCTTACAAGAATCCCCCGTGTATCTATCACCGAGCTTTAACATTTATCACCTCGTGCTAGTCTTGTTTCTATTCTCACCCACACCCTCCCCCTGCTATATTAGTTTGAAGCAGTCTTGAGAGGGCTGTACATCCTCTCTGCTTTTTCCTGGATTCCCACAGAAGCTGGATGCTGGCAACCAGTTGGCACTAATTGAAGAACTGCACAAGGAAATCCGGCTCATAGGGAATGAGAGTAAAGGCGAGCATGTGCCAGGGTTCTGCCTCCCAAAGAAGGTGAGCCAGGGCCCCTTGGTGCAGGGGGCTGTGGGCCTGTGGCCCTCCTGGGCCTTCCCGTACGCTCACCCCAGTCCCAGGTCTGCGATGGGGCAGCAGGAAGAGCAGCCGTGTCAATCTGACATCACACTCTGGGTGCTCAGCAGCTTCATGGTGTGTTTCCTCCTAAGGTGGCCAGATGGGGACAGGGTTCACGCTACCTTTTGTTTAAGCTGTGGAGGTCACCTTGGCCAGGGCAAGTGGGTCACAGAGGTAACACACACTGCTGTTACCTCTGTGTGATAGGCCTGTTGGGGCTGTTGTCTTTTTGTCACTGTCCAGTCAAGACTGTTCCCTAGCCAGCACCCTCTCAGGCTGTGATCCCGAGATTCAACCCAAATCAATATCTCCTGTGGAGCTGAGGAGAGAATGGCTGTCAGGAGTGCCTTACTTTGCGTGGGAGACACCTGGGCCCAGGTCATTTGAGATTTGACTCTCGGGTGTGGTTCTCTTACCAGGGAGTAACCTCTATCCTTCCCGTGTTGCGGGAAGGAGTCCTGACTGGCAGCCCTGAACAGAAAGAGGAAGCAGCCAAAGCCTTAGGCTTGGTGATCCGCCTGACCTCAGCTGATGCCCTGAGGCCCTCCGTGGTCAGCATCACCGGCCCTCTGATCCGCATCCTGGGGGACCGGTTCAGCTGGAACGTGAAGGCAGCTCTGCTCGAGACACTCAGCCTCTTGCTGGCCAAGGTGGGTGACTGATGAGTTCCTTCTCTTGGTCCGTTAAAGTCTTAGAGAACAGATCTGTCTGCAGGGGACTGACACAAGGTGTCATGTGGCAGCAGGGCAACAGCTTTGTCATGGAGAGGGAGCGGAGGGAGTTAAGACTTGGACTCTAGACACGCTACACCGTGGTTCAATTCCAAGCCCTCCACATAGTAGCCATATCACTGGGGTGACCTTGGGAAAGCCGTATAACCTTTGAACCTATTTCCTCACCTATGATGTGAGAGTAGTCATGCCACCTGCCTCCTGCCGGGCTGTTCAGTGTGGGCCTTAGATGAAATAATGTCAGGTACAATGTCTGACACATACTAAGCGTTCAATACATGTTAATTACTATTACTTTGGAAAATTACTGCTTCGGAGGACAAAATTCAGGACCACATGAATACAATGCAAACATTATTTCAAGATGCTTCGGTTCTTTGCCACAGCCACATGAGGGGAGATGCAGGGAATCTGATGAGATGATGACGAAGTCTGAGAACAACTGAAATGAGTTCAGTTTTTGCCAAAAGTATAAAGCAAAGCTCTGATGTATTGACCATTTCTAATGTTTTACGGTGCAATAATTAAACCCTTTAGATTCAAAAAAGTATAAGCACAGCCAAGAGTTGTTAAAAAAGAAAAATTGTCACATAGTTTTACTGGAAATAAAAAGCAAGCTTTAAATTTGTAGCTTTTTTCTTTTGGAAGTGGGTGTGGGAGGAACTTCCAGGTAGAAAATGGGATTGTTCCCCCACTGCTAAATTTGACTGGCTTAAAAAAAAAAAAAAGGGATTATATCAGTCTAATTTTGTAGAAAATTGAGGTTTTTTTTTTTTAAATTAAGTATCACCTTCACTTGAATTCTGTGCTAGTCTTTTCTGTGGTGTTTGTAACTCTAGACACAAATGGAGCCCTTACCTCACGGGATTTGTCCCTGAGGCCATGTGTCAGATGTCACCCATGGGCGGATGGTTCCCACCTCAGATTTACCAGCTTCCCTCTGGGGCGAACCTCCTTGCAGCCTGTGAATGCACTCGACTGCAGTATTTCCAGACCTTCATTGGCATTGAACTTCCAAACAGCCACTTTGATTTTCCCATTTAACATGAGTAAATCTGTGCTCTTGAACCCATCTGTACCTTATCCAAAGTGTGCCTGTTTTTCTGTATACAGTCAGAGGGTGAGCTGGGTTTTTAATTAGGCAGGTCCACATGTGCACAGGGAGGACTCTCTGAGGCCATTTGTTTTGTAGGCTTGTTCTGTTGGCCAAATGTAAAGTGCTTAGCCTGAGTATCAGTTGCTTAGTAGATGGTATCTGCTTTTGCTACACATCTAATCCATTTCCCTGTCTTGGCATTAGAACTGCACATCAACATTGCTGACAGCTGTGTGCCTGTCCTGCTCTCTAAAGTGTTCAGAGATGGAGGTTTTGAGTCACTTGTCCGTGTGGACAGATCTCCACTAAGCCAAGCCCCAGTACAGCCAAGGCTGTGAGACGGCTTCCACCTTCTCCTCCTCCAGTGCATCAAAGATGCCGAAAACGATGAGGAGGCTGAGCGAAGCCTGTCTGTGCTTGGCTCTTCTCATGGGTTGTCTGTTCCTCGCCCCATGTGAGAGCTGGGCTACCTGTGGCAGTTTGGGATCGTCGTTTGTTTTTATGTCTGCAGCACACTGTGGCCTTGGGCTCTGCCACAGCTGTGCTTTTTGGGCGTGGGTTCCTCCCACAGGTTGGGATTGCCCTGAAGCCCTTCCTGCCCCAGCTGCAGACCACTTTCACCAAAGCCCTGCAGGACTCCAACCGGGGTGTGCGACTAAAGGCCGCTGATGCGCTAGGGAAGCTCATTTCCATCCACATCAAAGTGGATCCCCTCTTCACAGAGCTGCTCAATGGAATCCGTGTCATGGAGGACCCGGGCGTCAGGTGAGGCGCTGGCAAGGGAGTGCTGTGGCCTCCAGGGGGCCAGGTGGCTGTGCCTGTGCCGGCGGGAGGGGCGGTGGTAGAGGAGAGCCAGGGTTTGAGTTGGTGTATTGGTTTTGTAGGGACACCATGCTACAGGCCCTGAGGTTTGTGATTCAGGGAGCAGGGGCCAAAGTGGATGTCGTCATCCGAAAAAACATCGTCTCGCTCCTGCTGAGCATGCTGGGACACGATGAGGTATGGCTGCAGGTGGATGACAGGGCTGGTGGGCTCTACTGGTTTCCCTTCTCCTTTCTTCGGTTGGCTTCTTTGCTGTGTGCTAGAACTTGGTACAGCTGCCAACTGGTTAGTAGTAATAATACTCCTGACATTTGTATCACTCCTTGTGGTTTACCAGGCATTTCCTCAGGTTGTGAGAGAGATGGGCAGCTATTATTGATATTGATTATTCTGTTTTATAGATAAGGCAAGTAAGGTTTGTAGAGTCCCAGATCTCTTACCGATTTGCTCTCTGATCTTAAACAAGTCACTTTCCCTCTCTGCCCCTCATCTCCCTCTTTGTATAATGAAGAGGCTCATTTATTGGTTCTGGAAATGTTTGCTGAGCTGAAGGGCCTAGCCCAGAGGTGAACAAGCCCTTGTGGTCACAGACCTCAAGAAACTTAGCGTCTGGTGGGATAAACAATCTCCATGTATGTCCAGGTGGGATGTCTTAGAGGTCTGTTTTAGAGAGTGAGACTTGTCTGGGGCCACACTTTCACAAGTAGTAGAGTCAAAACCAGATTCTGGAGCTGTGGCTCCTGGTTCTGTCCTAATTCCATTAGCCTCACCCAGTCTGGAAGCGTTTGTCAAGTGTCCGTTGGCTGCCCAGCATGCTGGTGGGTCCAGCAGGGAGTTGAGTCTGTGGATAAGAGTTTTCTGTTGTCACTTTCACAGACAGCCTTCTGTTGTGGGGGCCTGATTTACATTTGTAAGGCTAATCTTGGAAGAGTGGGCCTTTGGGCTCTTGTGGTTTTACACCTCATTGTGTACACACACTGGGCCGGCCATGGCTGCTGCAGCACTTGCCACGCTCCACAGGTCTGGTTGTGAGCCCCAGCCACCTGCTCTGTGACTACTGCCCTGGCCACCTCGGTGGGTACGGATGGGAGAGTCTACCCTCTTTTGGTCATTGTCCGTCAGGGCTTTCACAGAGCCATGCACAGCACAAGCAAAAGTTAGTATTTAACAAATTTGCATTTCACCACAGCGGAGCTCAAAATAGATGGAGTTAGAGAGAGTGGGTGTCTGGGCCGGCTTTAGCCTTGCTTGGCACCTGGGCTTCTTTTTGGAGTCAGAGGTCCAGACTGCTGGCAACCCATCCTCTTAGCCTCAGTGCTTCTGCTGGGGTTGAAGGTGGCAGTCCAGGGTGCCAGTCTGTCATTAGCTTCCCCATGAGTTACTGAGTCCCTGGTGGGTTGGTTGGTTTGGGGGGACACATGTCAAGTTGGCACCTATTAGTAATATGGCACATAACTTAAAATCCCGTCTCAGTATTCCGTAGTTAGCTGGTCAGGGAGGAGCAGCAAGGAGCTGATTGTGTACCTGGCTTTGATTTTGACAGAAGTGCTTACCTTCACCTGTCTTCCTTGGGTTGATCAGTGACTTCGGTTTGACTTCTTAGGACAAACCCAAGTAATTTAGGTGGCAGTGGGGCACTCACACAGTAGAGAGATAGCAGGGAGCCATTCCAGGCACAATGATATAGAAGCTCTGTGGGGAAAGGAGCTCAGAGTGGGTGTCTCTAGCTGGCTTCCCAGGTGGCCGTGGGCAGGTCCCTCTCTAAGCCCCTCCCTGCTGCACAGGGCTGTTGATAGTAATGGAGATATTAGATGTAAAGCATTCAGACTTCCTAAGAAGAAAGGTGCTATGTAAATATAGTTATTATTGCTATTATGAGGATGATTACCATATGCATACACACTGGAGTTTTCTATAATTAAGTGAAGTGCTGGGTGTGTAATGTTTAACTCCGCACCAAGTGGCAGTGAATGACAGTCCCAGTCTGGCACTGAGAGCACGGAGTGCCTAAAAGGAAGGACTGGATTTCTCGAGTTCTTGAGTTGGTTGATTCTGCTCCCGCCGCCCTCCATCCCGGGCTCCAGAGCTGCCTGCCCTGATTCCTGTGGAGCTGGTGCTATCGCCTGCACCCCCTCACTCCCTTCTCTGCTCTGTCAGGACAACACCCGCATCTCCTCGGCCGGGTGCCTGGGGGAACTGTGTGCCTTCTTGACTGAAGAGGAGCTTAGCACCGTCCTTCAGCAGTGCTTGCTAGGTAGGTCTCTTGTACACCAGGGAGTCCCCCTTCAGGGACGTGGGCCTCTCAGCCCTGCGGGAGAGTCCGTGAGCACCTTTTAGCAACTGGACCACCCTTGGGAATCCGGCCGTTAAAACAGTCAAGTTTCCAGTGGTCCCACTGTCCTGTCTCTGCTCAAAAAATGCAGCTACAAGCCTGAAGTGGTTTGTGAGAGGCCTCTCCTTAATCTGCTGCTTCAGGGAGCTTCTCCAGGAGAGCAGGGGCGTCCGTGTGCAGTGTGACCTGGGCTTTCCACCACGCTCTGAGTCAGCAGCACGCTGGTCGCAGAGCTGGGTAGTGGGGACATGCTGTAAAGTGTGGGTTGACCCCAGTCGTGTCCTTCTACCCAGCGGATGTGTCCGGCATTGACTGGATGGTTCGGCATGGGCGGAGCCTGGCACTCTCCGTGGCTGTGAACGTGGCTCCCAGCAGACTCTGTGCTGGCAAATACAGCAGCGAAATCCAGGAAATGATCCTCAGCAATGCCATGGCAGACAGGGTAAGGCTTTCAGGCAGCCAGACCAGTCCTCCTCTGCCCTAGCCCAGCCGTTGCAGTTACTGCCTCGCCGGCGAGAAATGAGAAAATCCCAGACTGGGGGTTAAGAGGCCTGGGTTCTAATTTTACCTTTGTCAGTAGCTTGCTGTGTCCTTGAACCACTACTTGATCACTCTGGGCCCCAGTTTCATCATCTAAACAAGGACTTTGGGTTGGAGGATCCAGTGTCCCTTCTAGGTCAGAAGGTCTCTGATCCCTGCTCCTGGGAAGCAGTGACTGTGCTCTTGTGCCTGTCAGCCAGGGCAGCCTGTCTGCATGAGAGCTGTCGGGGAGTCTTAGGTATGAAGCAGTAAAGGAGGAGAAAGGTGGCAGAGGGTCCCAGAGACTCCTGGGAATGGGATTTTCCTGGCTCTGCTGCTCTGAGGAAGGAGCAGGATGCATTGTCCTTTCTAGCGCTGCCTGTTCTCCACAGATCCCCATCGCGGTTAGCGGGGTCCGGGGCATGGGCTTCCTGATGCGATACCACATCGAGACAGGAGGAGGACAGCTGCCGGCCAGACTCTCCAGCCTGCTCATTAAGGTGAGAGGAGCAGGGACTGTGTATAACCCCCTAAGGCTGGTGTGTGAGAAGGCCCAGGCTCCAGGACCAAAGAACACTGGAAATGTGCCGTCAACTTGTTGGATGCCGTGGATGGCCTCCCGGAGACCTCTGAACTCTTAGAGACAGAGGGTTTCTTTGTGCATTTTTTTCTGAAAGAGTGTCCAGCTTTTTGTAAGATTCTCAAATTGATCTGTGATCCCAAATCAAGAACCACTATTTCAGACATTTTTTTTTTTTTGAGACAGGGTCTTGCCCTGTTGCCTGAGCTAGAGTGCAGTGGTGTCATCATAGCTCACTGCAACCTCAAACTCCTGGGCTCAAGCGATCCGCCTCGACCTCCCAAAGTGCTAGGATTACAGGCGTGAGCCAGCGAACCCAGCCTATTATAAGTGTTCTTTCTAGGCACCCTGGTTTTGTAAAATTAGGGTCAGACTTGGGTTCCAATTTTAATACATCTCTCTTCCTACCTCCCTCCTTTAGTTGGCCCTGCACTTACTAGTGTGGTTCTTGTGTTGGAGCACCGGGCCCTAATTGGGAGAGCTGAGCAATCTGACAGCAGGGCCACCACGGCCTGTGTAACACAATATGCTTCTCACATGTTAATGTGCACAGAAATCAGAACCAGATTCTATATTTTAATGAGATGGGGCCACGCCTGAGACTCTGTAACAAGCTCCCAGGCGGTGTAAGTGCTGCTGTGCGCAGACCTCAGTTTGAGTAACGAGGTTCCAAAGGGTGACTGCCTCCACCCTTCAGACACCCAGAGCCCACTGAGAGTTTCTAGGGGGGCTGACTGATTAGATTGGGCCCATGTGCGACAGCATAAGCCTACACTCACTTGTTCATTCAGCATTTATTTACTGAGTACCCACTGTGCACCCAGCTGGGCTGGATCTTCAAGGCAGTCAAGATACCTGGAGCCCATGGGGAGGGCCCTAATGTAGATAAAGTTGTCAGGGGACCTCCAAAGGATGAGAAGGAACCAACCAAGCAAGGATTCGCAGACAAGCATGACCCAGGCAGTGAGACCAGCCAGTGTCGAGACCTGAGGCTGGAAGGAGCCTTGCACGTTTAGGGAAGTAAAAACCCGTGTGGGCTGAGAGTAGTGAGCAAGGGGAGAGGAGAGTGGCACGAGATGGGGGGTGGGTAGCCAGGGCTGAGTCATGCCAGCACCCTCCCACAGGAGCAGTGGGGTCAGTGTCCACGCTGAAGGGAGAGTGTCAGGGCTGGGATTTGGGCTTTTTTGAGAAGCAGACTGGATGTGCATGTCCAAAAGCCTGTCTGTGGTCCTCTTCACAGTGTTTGCAGAACCCATCCAGTGACATCAGGCTGGTGGCTGAGAAGATGATCTGGTGGGCAAATAAGGACCCACTGCCTCCCCTGGACCCCCAAGCCATCAAGCCCATCCTGAAGGCTCTTCTTGACAACACCAAGGATAAGAACACCGTCGTCAGGGCCTACAGTGACCAGGCGATTGTCAACCTCCTCAAAATGAGGCAGGGCGAAGAGGTGTTTCAGGTGGGAGCCTGGGGCTGGCGGGAGCACCCCCAGTGTGCTGCAGGCTTTTGTCTTGCAGCTCTTCTGCATGACAGTATTTAAGCCTCATACTCTGCCACCTTGGACATGTTAGTTTTTAAGAGCAGATTGAGATTCAGGTGACTGGCCTAGTTCCTGAAAACACGTTTCCCATGGCAAATTAAATCTTACACAGCACCCAAACACACAGCAGATCCCAGTAGAGCTGCCCGGTTGAAGCCCAGAGCCCTGATTACTCAGTCAGCTACCCCAGCAGCCTTTAAACCACTGAAAACTGAAGCCGCATGAAGAGTGTTTTTCTGGGCTTTCCCTGGACCTGTCCAATTCCCACTAGTTGTGAGGTAGACATTTATTTTGTCTGTATTTGATTGGAGAAATCCGAAGCCATATTTTCTAACTATGTCTCCTCATATCCACCCTTCCCCACAGTCGCTCTCCAAGATCCTGGACGTGGCCAGCCTGGAGGTGCTGAATGAGGTTAACCGAAGATCCCTGAAGAAGCTGGCCAGCCAGGCCGACTCCACGGAGCAGGTGGATGACACCATTCTGACATGAAAGGCCCGGGCTCCACAGCAGTGTTGCAGCTCCGCATCTTTGTTCAATGTTTTCATTTTTGAAAATACGTTTGTTCTGATGGGGAGCTTGGGAGACGGCGTTCCCAGAAAGTATTTTAATATATCAACAGACCACAGCCAAAGCCTTAAATCAAACCCACACACAACTGAAAATCGCCTCCTCCATCTCTCACCCTTTTCTTTGGAGAAGAGAAGGAAAAGCACACGCGTAGCCTCAGCTAGTGGCAGCCCAGGAGCTGCTTAGCCAGCTTGGTGCGGCTGGGTCTGGAACAAGTCAGACTGTGGGTTCCTCTTCTGTGCTTGAGCTCTGGTTCTAGCGCCGGCACTTCCTACCTTTTGCCTAGATCCTGAGAGGGGCACAGAACAGTGGGCGTCTGCCCAGTGTGGTGTGTCTTGGCTTGGCTTTTCAATATTGTAAGGCCTGATTGGATCTGACCCCTGTCAGTTAAAAATGATACACAGCTCACAGTTCACAGGTCTGGGGAGGGGTGTAGGTTTCCATGCAGGCTGTTTGAAGGAGGAATGTTTAATAAAGGCTTTGATTTAATCTTGATACAGGCAGATTTTTAAAAATCTCAAAACATCCGTTAAACATGAAGCTTCCTGCATCAGGAATAAGGAAAGCTTTGCAACTGTTTCTGTAAGTATAGGCAGTTCTCTAATTTCTGGGCAGACCTCTCCCGTTTTCACATGTCTTACCGATCCCTGCAGACTTCTCTGTCCCGAGGTTGGGTCTTGAGAGGGGTGCAGCCAGGCCTGTGGTCTCCCCCAGTGTGGAGAATACAGGGCTCGAATTAGCAACTTCTCTGCTCGGTTCTGAGTTGGAAAGGTAGGGAGTTTCTGGGAATCAGGTTGTAAAAAGAAATCCATCCCCTCCATGGAGTAAGAAAGAACACATTCCTACAGTCGAAGGACTTGCAAGAGGAAACCAAGCTGCAGTTCAGCATCTGCCTCCTTTATGAATGACTTCCTTCCTCCTGATTCTTAGAAGGCTCGTGACACACGCGTCCTGTCTGATGGAGCACACCCCACTGGGCCTAGTGACGCAAGTTTTTCTGGGCTGTTTCCCGGGTCACAACACAGAACAAACCTCTATCAAAATTATTGGCTGGAGCTGTAAAAGGAAAAGAAACGAACCCACTTTGTAAAAGGTATAAAATGCTATACCAAAAACAGCAAGACTTTGGTTATTAATAATGCCCCAAGTTAGAAAGTAGGCTTGTGACTCGACACTTGTGATGCATAAGACAAGGTGACCTCTAAAGCACTTCTACTGAAATCCTTGCTTTCTATGCCTGATGAGCCTTTTGTGTCACAGGATTTCCTATTTTCTTGCAGCAGACGTGGTCTCAGCTGGCCGAAGGTAATTGTAGAATCCCAGGGCTGGAAGGGACCTTGAGAGGTCAGCTGAGTTGGTCCCCATAGCCAAAGCAGCCAATGGCTGCAGCTTTTGGTAGCCATAGCAACTGTTCTCTGCCTCTGGGATTCACATGGTCACCAGCGTCCTCCCTGCTGCCTAAGGCATGTGTCCAGCAATGTGTCTGCATGTGTACACCTCTGCCAGTCAGCCATGGTGAGATACAGAAGTTTCTGTGAGGGGTGTGGGCTGGGACACCTGCTGAGCTCCTGGGGCAATCTGCAGCGTCTTCAGGGCTTCCTCCAGGGGCTTGGATTAGACGCTTCTATCCACCTCTGGCTTTCAGTGCCCAGTCTGCAGCTGGGAGGGAAACCTGACATACTTGGAGGTGAAAGACACTCATTAAGCAAAATCCAAAGGAAAAACACCAGGTTCCAGTTCCAGAACCCGGAGGAAGATGAGATCTCTCTGTTCAGAATAGATGGATGGAGGTTGATTCACAGACGGAGATGACTCAAAGGCTCCCGGAGCATGTTAAATTGCATTCTCTGAGTCTGCAAGGAGGGTGTGAGCTCCCAGGAAGTGAGCTGTGAAGGGCTGTCACAGACATGACAGTGAGACCAGCAGAAAGGACCTTGTTGGCCCCGAGTCACAGCAGTCCTGAAAATAGCAGCCCAGACCAAACACCCTGGAGGCAATGGAGCTTGGCAGCAGAGAAGCAAAAGCTATTTGTCCTGGTGGGTAGTAGAGCCGTCTAGCCTCAGGCAAGTCAGCTGACCTCTCCAGGCCAGTTTATTAATCTGGAAAATAAGGAATTTGGAAAAGAAGCTCTAAAAACATATTGTACTCAAATTTATCCTGTAGGGGTTAATGGTAACTATAATAGATGACATTTGGCATCATTTCATTTAATCCTGGACAGTCTTGTGAAGTAGGTTCTCTTGTTACTATTTTCCAGAGGAAACTGAGGCACAGAGAAGTCACTTGCCCAGGGTCATAAGACTAATAAATGGCAGTCCATCCCCAGAGTGCATTTTTTTAGACTTTGTCCTACCTCTCCTATGCTGACTAGTTAGGTATCAGCATTCTTCATTCTTTAGAGCAGTGCTTCCAGAACTTTCCCATCCTGGTCCACACAGGAAACAAAAGCGCACGTATAGCACGCTAGGTGTATGGATAAGCCGGCTCCAGGCCTAGCCATGGACTTCACCCACCTGGAGCCCTACCCAGCTGCTCTGCACGCTGCAGGAATCAGTACCTCACCCCATTTATAGGACTTGGCTGGGAAAGTCTATAGAGAACACAGATGCTTCTCGAAGACTTTCAGTGATCCTCCAGAGGAGACTGTCCATCTTTCACATGCCTGAAAGTGACAAATTAGTATACCCTTAGCTAATCCAGAGAAACCTGAAAATGCTCTAAACTGAACATTCTCAAACCTTTAACTATGGGAGCCTCAGAAATCATGGGCAGGCAGACGATTTTAAAATGTGGGCTAGTGTGACATGGCTCCCATATCCCTTCAAGGAACTAGACCTACAGGTAAGTTTTCTTTGTCCTACACTGCAGCGATGCTAGGGGGGCACTTGGGAGAGGGGCAGGGAAGCTGCAGGGTTATTTGAGTAGATTTTGAAACAAGATTGGCAGTTAGGAATGCTTTTCTTCTAGGTATGGTTCTGTGTGGATGTGTCTTAAATTGCTTCAAGCCTTCTAAAATAGCGTGAAGGAAGATACTGCTTTAAAGTTTTCATATAGTGTGGGATAGTGGATCCACGGGGACTTCAAAAACAGGTTGGAAGCTCACTGTTTAATACTCAGCTGTGTGACCTAGGCATGTTGCTTAATGTCTCTGAGTGCGTCTCCTCATCTGTACCACCTGTACAGTGAGAGCACGGTCTCACAGGGCTGTTGTCTGGATTGAATGACATAATGCATTCTGCACAAGGCCAGACACACAGGAGGTTCTCAGTATGTGGATGATGTGAGTAAAATGAGGGATCTTGGGAAAGGCACCTGTTAAACGGCAGAAGGTGTGTCAATTCGGGATGAACTGCTGGACCCAGAATTCGCAGGTGTATCATTAACTTCTTGAATCCGTAATTTTAAAAAACAAAAAGATGGCTTTTGAAAAATAGTATGGTGACTGTGTTTGACTATCCAAAACGCCAGATGAGAGGTACATCAGCACACAGGTCTTCACTGTGCACGGGCAGGGAGGCACTTTACCACCATAGTTGGATCTGTGCTTCTGCCACACTTGTCGTAGAGGCCAGCAGGCTGTGGTCTTTATAAGAGTAAAGTTGAGGCACAGATGGAAAGGAGTGTCTCTGAAACTATGTAGCCAGTTGGCAGCAGAACTGGGAAAAACTCTTATTTCTTGATTCTCTGGTCACTAAGCCCCAGGGCCATTCTATAAAAATAAATTGGAAGGTGGATTTAACAAAAGAAACTAGTCAAGTTCCTGGCATGTGGCTCTGTGGGGTGACTGAGTTTCCCTTTTCAGAAGAAGTGGAGCCCAGTTATTTCACTGGATGGTTCTAAGCTGCCCCTCGGTTCTGTTAGGAGGGTGCTCTGCTGCCTGCCAGGTGGAAGGGAGTGTTCATATTAATAAAGCTTAGGAAACTGGAAGAACTGGTCCAAGGACTATTGCCTCTGGGATTTCTGGGTGAGACCTTCCTGTGTGTGCCTAAAACCTGAATGGAATACCCCAGTCCCTTCCCAGTGCTTTTTTTTTTTATTAAGAGATAGGGTCTTCACTTTTGTCACCCAGGCTGGAGTGCAGTGGTGTGATCATAGCTCACTGCAGCCTCGAACTCTTGGACTCAATTGGTCTTCCCCCCTTAGCCAGCTCACTCCACCACACCAGCTCATTTTTAAATTTTTTGTAGAGACGGGCGGGGGTCTTGCTGTGTTGCCCAGGCTAGTCTCGAACTCCTGGCCTCAAGCAGTCCTCCCACCTTGGCCTCCCAAAGTGCTGGGATTACAGGTGTGAGCCACTGTGCCCGGCCTTCTGGTGCTCTTCTGAGAGCAAGTTCCCTAATGAGATGGCAGCTTGGTCACAGGGACAATGAGTGCATGACAATCTTTCAGAGCTGTGCCCTTCAGAGAAAGCTGTGGACTGTGGGTGCATTTACATCAGATCCTTCTTACCACTTAGATTCCCACAGAAAAAGGGAGGCAGGAAGCTGGGGTGCAGCAGGATCCAATTCAGTGTTTCTCAAATATTTTGGCTTCAGGACCCATTATACTTTGAAAAATTATTGAGGACCCTAAAGAGCTCTTCCATATGTGTATCTTATATTTACCACTTCAGAAATCAAAACTGGTCCACTTTAAAAGTATTAATTCATTAAAAAAAGTAAGCCCACTACGTGTTAGCATAGACATATAATTGTTTTCCAAAACACAAACCATGTTAGTGAGGAGTGGCACTGTTTGACATTTTTGCAAGTCTCTAATGTCTGGATTCTCACGTCTGCTCTGCATTCCATCTGTCGCATATCACGTCATGTGGGCTCTGGAAAACACTATACTCGTAAGTGAATGAAAGTGGAAAAGGCAAGTAACATCTTAGTATTATGAAAATGTTTTGACTTTGCAGATCCTTTGAAAGTGTCTTAGGGGGCCCTGGGGTCCTCAGACCACACTTGGAAAACCACTAATGTAATCCAAAAGTTGAGGTAGAAAGATCCTACTGAATGGTTTGGAGGTCAGGGGAAGGGGGTGGTTGACCCTGTGTTAGACCTCAAATTCGGCCCACCCCCCACAGAAAGCAAACTCAAGAGAGGGTTCGGTGAGATTATTTCTGACATTCTTTCCAACTCTAAGTGCTGCATGTGGCTTCACTTTAATTCAATGGACACCAAGTGCCTACCATGGGCCAGGTCTCCAGAGGATACAAAGATGAATGAGAGACATGGTCCCTGCAATGGCAGAACTTATGTTCACTGGATTCCTGGGGCCTGCTGCCCAGTCTGCCAGTGCAGCATCAGGCAGGCAGGTATGGGGGAAGGGGCTGAGTTCCACTTCCATCAGAGGGCCAACCAGGTGCAATTCCTTTATTCCTTCCCTCTCAGACTAGCATGTTGAGTGGTGCCCCATCTTGCTCCTTGTTTAAGGTTCCTGTTGTTCAGTTTACCTGCCTTCTCTGAGTTCTGACTGACCACCCACTTCTGCCTTCTTGCAGTGTTGCAGCACACACATCCCCTCCCTTACTGCCTAGCGCTTAGCGACTTTAGATTCCACGTTGCTGACTTGTCTGAAATCTGGACTTCACAGGTCCTCAGGCCTCCACTGACCTTCACGTCACTGCTAACGTTGAGGGCTCGAGTTCTTGTCTCCTATACCTGCCAAGTCTCCCCATTCGTGACTCCTCACTTCCCGGCCCCCTCCTCGCCAAAGTTAAGCTCTTTGAAGTGCCCTTAGCCCATCTTCTCCCCAAATAGTCAATCCTTACTATTCTCTGGCTGCCAACCCTCTACCTCCGCTATCCTGAAAAATAGTTCATTGGCCCACTGCTCTCACCACCAAGCATCCCATTTCTCTTTTCGTTCATCGCCAAACTTCTTGAATGAATAGTAGGTCATGCCACGTCCATGACTTCACTGTCTGCTCTTGCAAACCTCGGCGTCTCCCTACTTTAGTTTTCTCCTTAGACATTTTTGTTGTCTGTATTTTCTACCAGAATGTGAGCTCCATGAAAGCTGAGATTTTTTTTGAAATTTACTTACTGTGGATTCCCTAGCTCCTAGATCAGTGCCTGGCATATAGTAGGCCCTTAAATATTTGTTGAATGAATGACTTGTCTTCCTCCTACTACACTTTAAACTCCATGAAGATAGGAGCTTTGTTCATGTTATATACTTAGTGCCCAGCACAGCGCCTGACATCTAGTAAGCACTCAAATATTTATTGAATTAGGGAATGAATCCAGTTACCAGGGAAATTGTAATTTTTTTAAAGCTGCTTTGTCTGGTTAATATTGTTTGCGTATTGTCTTTTTTTTTTTTTTAATCTGTCCCTGCAGTTACCTCACACCTGGGCTTCAGCAATAACCTTTAAAGCTCTGCAGCTGAAATCTATCCTGCATGCTCGTGCCAGGGATTGCTCCTCTGCTCAGAAACTTTCAATGCCTCCCCATTGTAGTTTGCGTTTTTTTTTTGAGACAGGGTCTCACTCTGTTGGTACGGTCTTAGTTCCCTGCAGCCTCGAACTCCTGCTGAAACCTCCCGAGTAGCTGAGACTACAGGCGCACGCCACCGCACCCAGCTAATTTTTAAAATTTTTTGTAGAGATGAGTTCCTGCTGTGTTGCCAGGACTGGTCTCGAACTTCTGGCCTCAAGTGATCCTCCCACCTTGGCTTCCCAAAGCACTGGCATTACAGGTGTGAGCCACAACCCTTGGGCCTAGCTCCCAATGTACTTTGTTTTAAGAGAGAGGGTCTTGCTCTGTTGCCCAGGCTGGAGTGCAAGTGGCACAATCATAGCTCATTGTAACCTCGGACTACTGGACCCAAGTGATCCTCCTGCTTCAGCCTCTCAAAATACTGGGATTAAAGGCGTGAGCCAGCATGCCTGGCCTCCCCATTGTAATTTGTGATGTACAAACAGGTGGTGCTGCAAAAGCTCACCTGCAAGTTGGCTGTTGAGAATAGTGGAACGTTTCCTATCCATAGTACATACTAATACCTCAGATCACAAAAGTTTACATATGAGAGAGAGACACACACACCTTAATATAAGTTGTCACTGAACTATAGTTTAAATAAATGTCAAACAGTGTTTCTAGAGGAAAATGTGCTCAGAGATTTGGTTGGAGATGCCAGGCACATATCCAGGCCTGTAGAGAATTCCCCCTCCAAGCCAAAATTGATGCCTCTTACAGGCTGTGACAGCGGCTGTCTAAACATACCCGACACGACACTCAAGGTGCTCTCATGTTCCAATGCCATCATGAAGTTTTTATGATGAAATATTTTCCCCATCATTCTAGCTAAAAGCGGTAGCTTTTCTCCTCTGAAGTCTAGACTGCTTATTTGACAGCCCTTCTATCTACTGTATTGTCTTGTATTAATATTTTTAATTCCTCATGAGTATGTCTTAACTCTGATGAGACTGTAAACTCCTGGAGGGAAAGGCTCTATTCTTACATCCTCTACAGTCCATGGCTCATAAGCACTCATTAAACGGTTACTGAATAAATGAAGGAATTAATGCCTACTGCTTTCCAGATAGCACATCCAGGCAGAGTTGGAGAACTGGTCGTCTTCGTGGCCAGCTTTGCTTTACTCCCCCAAAGGATCCTGTAGCCCTAAGGTCAGGCAGCAGCGTTGGAAGTGTGTGCTAGAGTCTTCGATAGGAAATGGCTCGAAGTATCAATGAGTCAGTGCAAAATGACCCTGATTAGCAATACCAAGTTACTGTTTGTCACATGCCTCTATGTGCCAGGTAACTTACAAACATAGCTCTAATCCTTACAACTATTCTGTGAGGAAACAGGGTTTCTGAGATAGTGTGATGTGACTTATCCAAAATCACGAAGCTATTAAAGGACAGAGCCAGGATTTCAAAGCAAGTATTTGAACCAAAGTCTTCCTGACTCTGAGCAGGTTGTGAGGATGAGCAGATGAGCTGGAATGCCCTGCTGCCTCACTGGCTGGTCCAGGCTGGGTGTGCCTGCCTCGTGGCCACACCGAGGTTTCCTTCTCCCCCTCTATTTCCTAAAACCACTGAGTCAAAGGGGACAGCCCTACACTTCCAGACCAGGGAGGACTTCTCAATCAAGAGCACATGAGCAGCCCCTCTCCCCAGCTTGTACCTTCAGATCCCAAGCCCATGTTCTTCGATATCCCCACACTGATTCTCAGCTCCTGAAAAAACAACTCTTGAGTCAGGTACTCCATGTGTTGTTCTAGGATCCTACCTGCAACATTGTTTATAATAACAAAATTATAAACAACCTGAATGCCTATTAACAGCAGAGTGGTTATAGTACAACCCTCAGATGGAGTACCATACCACGCAGCTGTGAAATGATGGAAGTGTATTGTAACAGCAAGGTACCTACACCTGTGTGTTCGTATAAGCATAGGAAATTCATCGAAGGGCAATTATTCACTCAACACGTGTTAAGCATTTTAAGGTATACGTGAAACTTACTAATAGCGGTTACCTGTGACGAGTGGTTCAGAAGAAAAAATAGTTACTTGTACTTTTCAATAAGCTTCTGTACATTTTTTTAAACCACGAGCGTTGCTTTTTATAAAGTCAAAAGGAAGTTTGATGACACAAGTAGAAACATCCAGCAGGTACTTGAGAGGAACAGGGTTATAAGAGACAGGTAATAGGGGCTTAAAAATACCTGCAGTTTTGCAGTGAGGATGGCAGTGGGGGCATAACTACTTTTAGTTTCGGACCTAAAAGGTAGCGCAGGTGGAAAATCATTCTAAAACTCGAAACACCTGGGGCTGATGATAAAATGAATACCGCTTCACTTCTGGCGGCCCGTCTTCCTAACCACACGATTTTGAGATGTGTATCTGTAGATGGTGTGAAATGGAAGCGGAGGGAGCGGTTGCTTTGGTCTCGGAGGTGCGGCTTACACACTGGGTCATTCATCTCCCAGGCTCAGCTTCAAGCTGGACGGGACTCTGAGTCTGGACTATTCTCTCCATTTTACCAAAGAGGATTTCTCGGGCTCCCAGAGGTTACAGGGCTGTGATTTCGACCTACCGCTGCCCTCAAAGGCTCCTAAGAGCTACGCTCCGGCAGGCGACTCCTGTCCTGCACAACTGGGCAGCCACCTGCCACCCTCGGAGCCTGGTCCACAGGCCCGACACGGTGGGGGTAGGGGGGCCCGAGCCAGCACCGCGGAGGCGGCGTCTATGCAGAAAGGGGCGGGATGCCGAGCCTGCGACGCCGCACGACTCTGCCTGCTACATCCAAGTCCCGGGACTCGAGGAACCGGGAGCTCGGCGTGGGCCCCGCCCCCTGTCACTGCGTGCCTGTCATTTCCTCTCCGCAGCGCGTGCGGGTCTTGAAGATGAGGGAGCAAGAAGGTCTACGGCCGGGCCTCTCCAGCACCTTGGGCTTCTTTCTGTTAGGGCTCGACAGCGGCTCTGCTCTGCAGGCCCTCAGGGCCGCGGGCAGTGGCAACGACGCCTGCCGAGGAGACGCGAGGCAGACGGGCCCGCGCCTACCGGCACTCTGCCAGGGCGCGTGCGCGGCGAGGGCGCGGCTGGCCGGGGCTGCGGCTGCGCAGAGGCGGTGCCAGGCGCTGCGCCTGCGCAGTGTCGGGGCGGGGCGGGAAGAAGGGAGGCGGTGGCAGCGGCGGCGGCGGCTGCTGAGGAGGAGGAGGAGGGGGAACGGAGGGAGGTGTTTCTGTCAGTTCCGGCTGTTTGTTCGGGAAGTGGATCTGCCGCTGCCGGAGCAGCCCGGAGGGAGCTGCGGATCGCGAGGCCAGTACCGACCCCGCCCGCCCGCGCGCACCGCCCCCGCCCGCCATGGCCCGGGACTACGACCACCTCTTCAAGCTGCTCATCATCGGCGACAGCGGTGAGGCCGCAGCGGCCGGAGGCGGCTCGGGCCCTGCCGGGCGCGGCCCGCGGGGGCCTCGGGGCGGGCAGGCGGGCGGGGAGGTGCCGGCCCGCGCAGGGCGGGCGGGCGGGGCTGCCCGGCGGCCTGGGCCCCAGGGGCGCGCCGAGGGGCTCCCGACCGTGCCGACCGGAGGTTGGGGCGCGCGGGGCTGGGGAGCCGAGGGGCCGAGCGCGCCGGGTCCGCTCACCGCGCCTGCCCCTGCCTCACGTGTGACCTTGGTCAAGTCGCGCGATCTCTGGAGTTGGACAGACCTGGGTTCGAGTCCAGGGACTACCAGCTTCTTCACTGTGTGACCTTGGGCAAGTTGCTTCACCTTTCTGAGCCTCAGTTCCCTCATCTGAGAAGTGGGGACTTGCCTTGCTGGGTGGTGTGAGTATTCGATGAGATAAAATAGGAAAAGTGCCTCTGAGTAAATGTTAGCTTGATGTTGTTATTATCACCATTGTCCTTTGTGAGCCTTAGTTTCCTCCTCCGTAGAATGGGGACGTTCCCAGAACCTGTCTCATGGGCTTGCTGTGAGGTTTAAATGAGGTAAGGCGGGTAAAGCGCTTTGCACAAGGCCTGGCACATTCCTGCTGAATTATTGTCATCTCTCTGCATGGTTCAGTTTCCTCATCTGTAAAATGGAATAATAGAATCTGCCTTAGATGTGAGTATGAATATTCAATGAGATATTGCACACAGTGTTGAGGACGGTCCTGGCACACAGCGAGTGGTCACTAGTGTTCGCTGTTCGCAGAGGGGTACTGGCAGTGGGTCAGCCAAATTACAGAAGTGCTTTGGCTGTACGAGCTCCTAGCTCAGATCACTGCTCAATCTCCTGTGCCCAGAACAGTGCCTGGCACCCAGTAAGTGCTTAATACACTGTTGAGTGAATGAATATTAAGTGTCCTTAGAAAAGATTTACTGGTTTCTGGGAGAGGAGGGAGGATTTTAGAGATGTTTGGAGTGTGGCAGGTGAGCAGGTTTATGGGGTGACCAAGAGGTCAAGGAGGCAGGCCCCAGGTTTATGGGAGCATAGCTGAGGTGCTGGGATTATATGATGTCCAGGAAGGAGGCTTGGGAGCACGCTGAGTTTATAGCCCAGACCTGCCTGGAGTGTGGGGAAGGAGGGCATGTGACTGGAGGCAGAGGCCAGGTTGGCGGCAGAGCCCACGGATTGTTAAGGAAACAGGGGACCGCATCAAGCGGGTTGCAAGACCCAGGGTGTAGGAGTGCTGGATGGCAGTATCATAGGTGGGTCAGGGAAGTGGGTGGCTTTTGGTCTTGCCCGTGAGGCTGGATTGGGATGTGGTTGGTGGTTTGGATCAGGTGAAGGATGGCTGAGGTTTCCTTGGTTGCCAGAGGAGGGGAGAGGTAAGGGGGGGAGTTAGGGGCCAGTCAGCGAGGTGGAAGAGTAAAAGTGTGGTTGAGGAAGGAGGCTGAAAGGTGGAGGCCCAACTGGTTGTGGTTTGAATGAAAGAAAAACGGGCAAGCTGGGTAGTGTTGCTATTGGAGATGGCCTTTGGCATTCCTCGGGGTCTTGAGGCTTCTTCCTTTGCAGGATTTGCTTTCAGCTCTGGCCTTGGCTCTGGGGACTGGCACCAGGGTGAATTCTCTCCTTTTACAGTTACAGTCAGTTCGCCGTGGTCAGGGTCTTTATTCCTCTGCGAGACATCTTGGATCTGCGTGTTGATGTCCAAAAATGAAAAGCCTAAACTCAGCAAGAAGATGCAGCTTGTGGCCTTTCTGCTCCATAAACCCCAGGGGATAGTTTTGGCCCGCGTGCTCACAGTACATTTTACATGGTGTATTGATTTTTCACTCCAAAGTCAGGTGTGGGAGAAGACTCCCTGGGTCAAGATTTCTGTGGTCTGGCTCTAAGTTCAGTCTGAGCATGTCGGCCTAGGTTGCGTAAAGGAGATAGGTGCTGTGCCGTTTGATTTCTCCTGACACTGAGCTGATACTCAAAGCTGAACCCTTACGAGCCTGGGAGATGGTAGCCATGGAAGTTCAAACTAAGCTTTGGCAGCCGAGCAAGGAGTCTGCCGTCATGCGCTCCCCTGAACTGGGCTCCTTGTGTGTGTGTGCCTCCTTAAGATAGGGCAGATGATTTTGGACACACTCTTATCTGGTTCTCACCCGTGGCTCATGTGGTTTGTCAAATGAGGAAACTAAGGCTCAGAGGAGGTGACTGACTTGCCCTAAATCACACAACACGTCTACAAGCAAAGCTGGGAGTTAATGCACATCTATGCTAATGTGTGTGAGAGCAGCTGGTGTCAGGGCTGGCAAACAGTAGGCCCTCGATGAATGTTGGTCTCTTTATAAATGTAGAGTTCTTCCCCCTCTGCCACATTGTACACGCTTCTGGATTTTGTGTCTCTTCTTTATGCCTGAGGTTCTATATGTTCTCTTATGCTATTCTGACATTGGTGCTGATTTGTAACAGCCTCTCATCTGTATCCCTTGGACCAGCCATCCTCATTCAGTAGTTAAAGCCTTCACTTGACAGATGAGTAAATTGAGGCTCAGAGAGGGGGCGTGACTTGCCTGAAGTTGCATAGTGAGGTAGTAGCTGAGGCAGGATTAAAAGTGAGAACACTTCACCGGAAGGTCTAAGGGTCTTCAAGAGGCTGGAACTGAAGCAAAGAGGAGTGAGGGGCCTAGCGCCCAGGCAGGAGCAGGGCGAGGGAAGACGTGTGTGCGGCTGGCACGATGGGGCAGATGAAGCAGCCAGGGGAGCGTGGCAGTGATGGAGTATGGCGTCTCCAGGCTGTCAAGAGGCATCGAATGCCACCAGGCCAGTGCACCTTGCAGGGTAAAGGATGATGGGGCTGGATGGCTGGGGGTCACACTAGATGTGGCCATGGGACCCTTCGGCTGTGGCTGTGGTGAAGGTCGATTGGTGCCCTCTGCTGCCTCCCTTAGGCCAGTGCTCTGGGGGAGTTGGTTGCAGCACATTTTTCCAATGAAGCCTCTTCCAGGGATATATAGGAGATGGCATTTCTCAGGGTGGATTTCTGTTCTTCTAGAGCAGTGTCAGAGGTTGGTGTTGAGTTCAAAGCAGCAGATAATTGGTGACTGTAGTGATCTCTCTGCAACCCAGTGGCTTTTAACTGCTCTGCTGAGGAGCCTTGGGGTCAGTGGAGGGGCTGCTGTGTGATTGCAGAGAGAGCACCTCCCCCTTGTCTGTTTTAGACATAAAGGATTTGGATAAAATTTAATTTATAAAAAGGATTGTGGCCGGGCGTGGTGGCTCATGCCTGTAATCCTAGCACTTTGGGAGGCCGAGGTGGGAGGATCGCTTGAAGCCAGGAGTTTGAGACCAGCCTGGGCAACACATCAAGACCCCATCTCTATAAAAAATAGAAAAATTAGCTGGGTGTGGTGGCATGTGCCTGTATTCCTAGCTACTTGGGAGGCTGTGGCAGGAGGATCGTTGGAGCCTAGGAGTTTGAGGTTGCAGTGAGCTGTGATGATACCACCATACTATAGCCCAGGAGACAGAGTAAGACCCTGTCTCAAAAAAACAAAAAAAAGATTCTGTTACCCACGCCCCCCAGAAGTTTGAAAACCAGTGCTTCAGCTCCTGTTAATGCTGCAGTGATAGTGTTAGACAGCAGAGCTGTCGGTGAGATTGGCATTTGTTTAGTCATGCATGCATCAAGCAGTGTTTTGTTGGTGCCTACTAAGTGCTGAGCCTGGCGGACAGCACTGAGTGTGCACAAGGTGAGTGAGGCGAGAGCTCTGTCCTGGAGGAACTCCCAGCCTAGCAGCCCAGAGGAGAGCTTATAGCTGAGTAAGTTGGACCCAGAAGGCCTCAGGAGGAAGCAGAGGAGCCAGCAGGGCCAATGGGGTGTCGGCACTGGGTAGAGCGCTGTGAGCAACCCAGCCCAGGACGCCGGCTCTCCTCGGGCTTAGCAGGAAGCCAGCCTCATGGCGGGGTGATGAGGAAGTGGCTCTGAGCACGAGCGCAGGGGCTGAGTGGCACCTGTCTGTGCAGGAGCCTCACCCCAGCCCATCTCTGGGAAGGTGAGACCAAGGTTCACTCAGGGAAACAAGTTCTGGGCATCCCCGGACGGCTCACTCACTGGGAGAAGGCCTTGGAGGAGAGCTTTGAGAGGACTGCGCAGAGAGGACGTCTGGGTTAGGTTTAGAAAAATGCAACTGTTATTCTGTACCAGTGGTTTGCATCTTTGGCTACTTGGGTGGATGAGGGGGCAGGTGCCCTGAGACTCTGATAAAAGCTGTGGGCTTCTCCCACAGATAGGCACATACAGTCCGATTTGCACTTAGATTGAGGAGGTTTGTGAGCCCCTAGGTTAAGATCTCCTCATAGTTTTGATGGCATTTCCATTGAAACTCTTGACAGGAGTGAGATGTAGGAGCTCCCATGGGGTTGTTTTTTTCCCCTCCCTGAGCTGATGCAAGAAGACTCCCCAGCAGTGTGCATTGGAGGCGCTGTAGTCTCTGGAGGACGCGGGCTGGATTCAGATCTCAGCTCCTCCTTCCTGCAGAGACACCTTGGGTCAGCTGCTCAGTGTCTTGGAGTCCTGGCTTCCTCCTCTTAAGAGATGTGGTTAGATTTACAATTATAGGAGCATTTAAGTGCTCACCACACAGACAACTCGATTGTGTTAATTCTTTCCTTCTGTGGTCAGTTGACCCATCTGGCTTCAGGGTGGCAGGGGTCAGGGATGGAACAGGAAGACGGGACAGGCGTACTTGGCAGGCTGAAGCAGCTGTGTGCTGGGGAAGGCCAGGCGGACGCCTGTTCGTGGACTAAGCAGTCAGGAGCGCTGTGCTAAGTGCCGTGGTCTGAGCATGCGCAGGTGGCCTGATGGGCTTAAGGCAGCCGCCCCCTCTCCACTGACCCAGATGACAGGGACAGCCCCCCGGGAAGACGGTGAACATTGAGGTCTAACTGTGTGGGCCTCAGTTTCCTCACCTGCCAAAATGGCCCTGATCTCAAGGGTTCTTTCCAACCCTACAGTACCTGTTTCAAGGCGCCCCCTATCTGAAGTGTACATGGTGTGCGGTTTTTTGGGGACCATGTTTTTAACGCACTTGTGGGGCCGGTCTGTTTTGGTTGACCTTCCTCCTCCTGCTTTGTCTCTGTTGTCTGGTGTGTCCCTTTGGGCTGGCCCTCAGCACAGGGCCTGGACGTGAGTCCCTTTCTCATCTGTCTCCCAGGGGATTTGGGAGCAGCTTGTCTTACAGGAGGATGAAGGGAAAGGTCGAGGATTGAGTGGAGATGTTCTTGGTGTGTGGCTGGCAGAAGAGGTAGAAACAGCATTGACTCAGCTGGGTCCCGCTGAGCTTCGTAAGAGTTGGGGCTCAGGCATCATCTCCCCAAAGAAGGGTTGGGGCTGGAGGGAGGGACCCCTGGCCCCTCTCATCTCGGTGCTTTCTCTCTTGCAGGTGTGGGCAAGAGCAGTTTACTCTTACGCTTTGCAGACAACACTTTCTCAGGTGAGTCTTCCCCCGCGTACTGCTGGGCGTCGTTCGTTCATTCCCGCCCTGCCGCCCCGTCCCCCAGAACACACTTGCCTCTCCCCGTCTGCCCATGGCAGCTCATTCTGGTTGCCAAAGGACGGAAGAAGACAGGGGGACTTAGGTCCTTATGGTGCTCAGATCTCTGTGGTCTGTCTTCATGCACCTTGTTCAAAAAAACCCTTTTGCATCCTTTTCCTACCCAGGGTCTTTTTGTGCCCAACATTTTAAAAAAAGTTTAAAAATATTATAAGATGGTACATGCCTGTATACAATTTCAAACAGGAAGGTGTCAATAAAGTGAAAAATGAAAGTTGTCCCTGCACCTGGCCCCTGTGCTGCCCCGGTAGCCTCTGGTCAGTGTGTGTCTTTCTGGCTTTTTTCTGAACGCCATGTGCTGTTCGGCAACTTGCTTTCCCCTCCTCCTATCAAGGAACGTCCTTCTGCATCATGGCTGCACACACACTTTGCTGGTTCTCTTGAGTGGCTGCAAAGTTTTCTGTGCTGTGTGTGGATGCACCGTAGTTCATCATCTGTGCTCTTCATGAATGCATGGTTTCTGGTTGCTTCTGTTTGAAGTGATGTTGCATTACTTGGGATACATTGTATGTTCTTGGACGTGCATTTCTGTAGAAGTGCGGTTGCTGGGTCACAGGGCATGTGCACTTAACCATTTCCATAGCTACTGCCAACTTGCCTTTCAAAGAAGCTGTAATAATTTGATTTACACCCCCTGAAGGGGTTAACGGTGCCCCTAGTCAGCTTTGATCAATGCTAGATCTCTGTAGTTGTCTTCATTTTTGCTAAGCTGATAGGCAAAAAGGGCTAACTCCTTTATATTTGCATTTCCCTGCTCGCTGGTGGTGGTGAACGTATTTTCGTTTGTTAAGTATGTCAGGTTCAGGTTTGTTGCAGAGGCTTCAGGCTGGGTTGGCCTCCCTGAGGACTGAAATGTGGTTATCTTGTGGGGAATCCCTCTGGTTGGGGGACAAGCTCTGCTTAGGAAGTGATTACATGGCAGACGCCTCTTGGTGAAGAAGTGGGTTTTGTCCCCTTTCTGTCTCTCGTAGTGGCTCTGTAACACCACGTGCTGTGGGAACAGGAGTTGGCTTCTCTGTGTGACCTTGAGCTAGTGACTAAGCCTCTCTGCTCATGTGCAATGTGGGACTGTAATCGTCTCTCTCACGTGGGTTTGTTGTAGGATTACTTGAGGTAGTGCATGGTGCAGTGCCTGGGACTAAATAGTATCTCAGTAAATACCAGCTATTTGTTGTTGCCATGATCTTCTGTTCAAGAATGATAACTAATGGACAGCCTCTGATTATGCTGAAAAGTGTCCCTGTACTTCCCCGTGCAGTCAGCGTTCACCTCTTGGGAGGGCTCTTTGGCCATCTCTCTCCTCCTTTCCCTTCCTACTCCCAGCATCTCAGTTCCTCGCTGGTTCCAGCTTGGAAGCCTTTCAGCAGCTCCCACCCACCCTGAACCAGACTGCTCGGTTCCTCTTGCTAGTGCATGTCTCTGGCAGGGTCTTTCTTCTGTTTAGAAACCTCAGTGGCCCTCTCACCTGAGCAGGAGTTTACAGCAAGGTTCTCTGTTGCGGGCTGTGCTGCATATTGAAGGGTGTGGAGCAGCAGCCTGGCGCGCTACCCACTAGATGCCACTTGCATTTTTCTTCCCCCCCAGACAAAAATGTCTTCAGACACTGCCAAGTGTCCTTTGTGATTTTGGAAGAGCCTCTGGTCTTCATAGTCTGTTTTCAGCTCACCTTTCCCACTTTCTTTCTCATAGAGCTTGTGAATTTTTCGTTTGCTCATTTAGCCATCAGTTGTTTAAGTGCCTAACCCTGCCTAACCCTGCCAGGTGCCCGGCCACGCTCCTCGGCGTGTCCAGGACTGGAGGAGCACCAGGTGCGGGCTTGTTCTCTGAACCGGTTCCAGTTGTGCACTGGCCTCGGCTGTTTGCCTCTGTGTGGGGGTCTCAACCTTCCAGATCTTACCTCTTCTTTTAAGCTAGGCCCAAATGTGACTTCCTCCCTGCAGCCTGCCCCAGTCTCCACCCCACCTTGAACTTTGGCCTTTCCTATACACTTGCCACGCTTCGTGTAGCTGTGTGTGTCGTCTCCCTCCCTGTGTTATTGGTGAGCTCCTGATGGAGTGAGAATCTGTGTTGTTCCTCACGTTCAGGCCTTTGGAAGCCTGGACTGGACTGTTACACCAGCAAGGCATTCTCCTCTGCTCATCTCACACAGGCCCCAAGAGGGCTGTTTAAAATGCAGCTCCTGCCTCTGATTAAAACCCTTCAATGCCTCCCCATCACACGAGAGAAAGTCCAAGTTCTCGAAAATAGCACAAAGGCCCAAAATCTAGCCTTAGCGGCCTTCTACCTGCCTCCCACAGGTGCCTGACCCAGCATGATTGCTCACGCTGTCGCCCCTCTGGCTGGAGCAGTGGTTTGCAGACCGGAGGTCATGACCTGCTTGTTAGGAAATTAATTTGTGGGAGGTTAAAATTTTTTTGAATTGAAAAGAAAACCCCAGAGCGCATTACAGGTCTGCCACTCTCCCGACCCAGCCACTCTAAAGGAGCCTGCCCCTCTACCCCCAGTCCCATCCTGTTTTATTTCCTTTGTAGCTCTTATGCTCTCTGAAATTGTCCTCCTTATCAGTTTGTTTCATTGCCTCTTGTCTGTCACCCCCACCTTGAGCCTTGTCTCCCTTGTTTGGGGCTTTGTCCCTGGCATCTAGAACGTAGGGGACACATGGAATGAGCAGGGTGGGACGGTGGAGCCCAAGGTCTGGGCCTCGTTCACGCGCCGTGCGTGTGCGTGCGTGCAGGCAGCTACATCACCACGATTGGAGTGGACTTCAAGATCCGGACCGTGGAGATCAACGGGGAGAAGGTGAAGCTGCAGATCTGGGACACGGCGGGGCAGGAGCGCTTCCGCACCATCACCTCCACGTGAGTCAGCCCCGCGCCTGTCCGAAGCCCTCCCCGCTGACATGTGGGCACAGTTGAGCGGTCATGGTAGAAGTGTCACTGGTGGCTCCCTGAGGCTGTCGGGAAGGGAGCCCTTTGCTGGCCACAGTGGGCAGTGTTCAGCACTGCCCTTCCTCCTCCTGAAGATACGAGAGCAGGCAGGGACAGGGACGGGGTGTGACTGTTGCCCTGGGCAGCAGGCAGTGGCTGAGCACCCTGGCGGGATAGTGACTATGGGCCCTCCCCACTGGCAGTCAGTTTACCCTTAGGCCTGTAGTTCCCATGGGAATAGCAGTAGCATTTGCCTCGCCAGGTGGGTGTGAAGCGCCCTGCCCGTGGAACACGTAGTCACTGATAGTTACTCTTGTAGGTGTCAGTTGGGACAGTGGGGTCGGCCTGTGCAGGCTCCGGCGCCCACCCTACTCCTTGAGCTGGCTCTCTTGGGAGGCCTGGGAGGAACGCTGGTGTGGGGAGGCCATCGGGAGGCCCTTCCTTCCCTCCCCAGAGCTCTGGGAAACCCAGCTGCCCAGCGGGTTGCCCACATTTGTGGCTTTTAGCTGCAAACAGGAGGAAAACAGCTCTAGCTCAGAGCAACGGGTGTCTTGTGGAGGGACTCTTGGTTGTTGGGTTAATGGAACAGGTTTTAGGCAAGAGCAGGGTTTGAAGGCAGACAAATTTGGAATTGTACTGCATGCCTTTGGGCAAGTTGCTTAAACTCTGTGCTTCAGATTCCCAGAGGGCCTGTCTTTGGGATTGGCTTCAATGTGGGGTGTGCCACGTGCCGTGCTCCAGGCGTGCATGGATTGTCTGGGCGTACTCTCCTGCAGCTTTGGGGGCAGTGCCGCTCCCACCCCAGTTTACAGAGGGGGGCGCTCTGAGAAGGGGTCTGCTCCTAGCGGTGGCAGAGCCTAAGCTCCACGCTGTGCCGTGTGCAGTCGGGCCTGTGTCTGGCCTTCCGTGGGCACCTTCCAGGGAAGGTCCTCTGCGAGTGGACTCAGGAAGGCTGATGAGGAAGTTTCCTGGCCAGAGATCCCTTCCTCCCCACAGCATGCCAGACCCCAGGCTGGTCGCCCATCCCAGGCCCCTCAGGATCTTCTAAGGCGCCCCCATGGCGGTAGCTGGGAGTGTGGGGAGAGGAGGGACAGGCATGTGGGCCGTGCTGGGCAAGAGGGGTTACGGACCTGGAGCCCAAACAGCCCTGAGCTGGAGGGCTTCTGTCATGAGGGGTAGCCCTGTGAGAGCACGTGTGTGCTGTGGCCTGGGACTACCCAAACCCTGGGGGTTCCCAGTCTTGGCGCTGCCCGGGCACAGTGCTCTGTGACCCCTTATTGATTGGCCACCTGAGTGAGGGCTGAGTGAGGGCTGTCTGGCCCCGTGTGTCTTGGCAGCTGCCAGTGAGGACCTGAGGAGGACCGCTGGGGTCAGGCCCCTCAGCGTGGGACTAGCATGAGCGTGTCAGGCACCCTGGTGCGTGCTGGCCCGAGCGAGGCAGGACCTCTCGTCGGGTCCGTAGGTCTGGGCACTGACCTCACACATCCTGACTTGGGGCCAGGCCTGTGGCTAAGGACTTCACCTGCTTTATTTCATTTAGTCTTGACAGGACGAGAGAACAGGCCCAGAGAGGATGAAGCAGCCTAGCTTGGCTGAGTAGAAGGGACTAGAACTAAGGCCTTTACCCAGTGCATGGCCCTGCTCCCTGGGAGCACAGCCCCTCCCCGGCCACTGTGAAGTCAGCTCCTTTTGGGGCAGGGCCGTGTGGGAAGAGGTGAACTGGCTCCTTCATTCTATGGGGAGACTTGGAGGAGTTACTCAGCCACCTGAGGGCTGTATGGGTTTTTTCCAGGGTGCTTGAGAAAGGGGTGACCTGCATGCTGGTGGCCTGTGGGCACCTGCTCAGCACCTGCTGGCCGTCCCACCTGTCTGTCTGGGCAGGTTAGCCCCATCGTAGGGTCTCGGGCTCTGTCCCTCATGGGCAGGAGGCACTGCAGGGCCCACCGAGGGCCACTGAAAAACTCGACCCCCTGTGATGGTTGCTGGCGAAGAAGGAAGGATTCGGCCGGGCGCGGTGGCTCACGCCTGTAATCCTACCTCTCTGGGAGGCCGAGGCAGGCAGATTGTTTGAGCTCAGGAGTTCGAGACCAGCCTGAGCAAGAGCGAGACCCTGTCTCTACTAAAACAATAGAAAGAAATTAGCTGGACACCTAAAACTATACATATAAAAAAATTAGCCGGGCATGGTGACACGTGCCTGTAGTCCCAGCTATTTAGGAGGCTGAGGCAGGAGCCCAGGAGTTTGAGGTTGCTGTGAGCTAGGCTGACGCCACGGCACTCTAGCCGGGCAGCAGAGTGAGACTCTGTCTCAAAAAAAAAAAAAAAAAAAAAGGAAGGATTCTAGGAAAGTTGAGTTTCCAGCAACGGGGCAGTCAGAGTGCAATAGCATGACCTTTTCTGATTAAGGGCATTAAAAGAGAAACTGAAATTGCATCCTGATAGCGCGACAAGAAAGGGCCCCATCGTCAGCCCCTCTTGAGTTCTTGCCGTTGGTGGCTGAGGTTTGCTGGTCCTGAGAGGTGCAGCTGGGGAGGAGAGAGGTTGGGGTGGAGGTGAGAGGGTGACAAGGAGGGGAGACTCCTGGCACTGGACCTGGGCCTCACGTCCTCACCGGTAGCATGGTCATCCTGCTGTCTGCTGGACCAGGTCGTTGCAAAGATTAACAAGGTTAATGGCTATAAAGCCCCCAGCGCTGTGCCTGGCTCACAGCAGTGCTGGCGGGTGGGAGTGGTTCCTGAGGGTGATGGGCCAGGAAGCCCAGAGGCACCGTTGCCCTCCTAGCCAGAGCTCTGAGCCCCAACCTCGTCCCCAGACTAGTTCTTTGCTCTTGGGCAAAGCCCCTTCCCTGGGCCTCAGAGAAGGCGGAGGTTCCTGGGGAGCAGCGGGGGGCTTTGTACTGGGTCCGTGGCCGTGGCATTTCTTGGCACCTTTAATAATCTTCAGCAGAGAGAGTTTGCAGAGGCATTCCAACTCCTCGCACTTCCGTTGCTGGCAGGGGACAGTCGTCTGCGCCTGTGGTTCTGGTGTGCACTTGGGTGCCCGCTCCGGAAGGCTCCGCCACGCCGCCCGTGTGCTGAGCTGGCGCTCTCGGCAGCAGCTGCTGGAGGGCCCGGCCGAGGCCAGAGCTGGTTCTTGGGCCCAGTGCCAAGACGGCTTGACTGCCACGGCTCCCCCAAAGCCGGGGAGCGCTGCCACCCTGGGAGCCAAGCTGTGGGCAGAACGCGGGCAGGGCCAGGCGGGGCTGGACCCCTGGGGGCACCAGCGGTTCCTCTTGCTCCGCAGCCTTCAGGGCCGCCCACCGAGCTGCTCCTTGGTTTCCTTCCGCCTCTCTCTGGGACTCCAGATTGTCATGGAAGTTATGTTAGTAATAACAAGGGGCACCTATCGTTGAGTGTGACTGCTCCTGAGCCTCGGTGGCATACGGTCCCTCCTTTATCCCTCACGGCCCCCCAGGAGTTAAGTAGTAGCGTACCTGTTTTGCAGTTGAGGAAACTGAGGCATGGCGAGCCGAATGCAGTGGCCTTCCCAAGGTCCACAGCCTTTCAGAGTTGGACCCAGCATTGGCCTTTGTCCTCGGATTGGGCCTCAGGTGTGAAGAGGTGGCCAGAGCTGACAGGCAGGGGGATGGGACCGGAGCTGCCCCCTCCAGCCTGGCCGCCTCATCCTCGCTCAGCCTGCAGTGCCTGGCGCCGCCTCCGGCCCGGGCAAGAAGCAGCTGCGCCCTTGATGAGCCTCGGGCACGTGGAGGTGCTTAGGGCTGGGCAGGTGGCAGCCAGAGGTCGGGGGAAGCAGCCTGTCCACTTGGGGTCTGCCGCTGGGTGTCCCGAGGAGCCCCCACGGAGGGAGCATCCCTGCAGCTTTGGGAAGAAGGCCTACGTAGAGGGGCGGTCTGGCTGGTTCTGTAGTGTTGGGGCGGGGGTGCTGCCTGGCTGCTGGCTCTGCGAGGGCTCAGCAAGGAACACGGGCCAGTCCTTCCTGTGTCCTCCTGAACTGGCAGCGGGGAGGGGACCGGAGTCTGCAGAGGAACGTCTGACGTGCCCCTTCTTTCCAGACCTTCCACCTGGCCCTGGGCTCTGTGTGTTTGCACGATGGCTTTGCGAGTCCCCCTCTTCCCAGCCATCCCTGGATGCCCATGCGGCCTCCACGCTCTCCCTGCCACCAGCATGGATGAGCCTAGAATAGCAGGAAGGGAGGTGTCCGCTGGCCCCGGGG
This sequence comes from Propithecus coquereli, assembly GCF_000956105.1. NCBI lineage: Eukaryota > Metazoa > Chordata > Mammalia > Primates > Indriidae > Propithecus > Propithecus coquereli. The sequence goes on along the minus strand of NW_012148775.1, from coordinate 2,159,980 downwards.
GAGGGGACGCAGACGTCGCTAGGGATTCATGGATGGTGCAGCTTCTTGGGTATTTCTCTAAAAACAGGTCAGAGGAGAGCAAGTTTTTTGAATGTTCAAAGACAGTGATGACATGATATCAAATACAAAAATCGTCTGAATTAAAAAATGAGAACTTCCAAGTTTTAAGCTACTAGCAGCAGACTCTGAACAACCTGGGGTGACTCCTCAGACCTGGTGCCACCTCAGGGCTGAGCACTCCTCCTCTGGTGCCCTGGCGAGAGAAGCCAGTGCTGCCTGGGCAGCCTTTCCTGCTGGCCAGGCGTGGCCCGAGCGTGTTGGCTGAGACCGGGGAGAACCTAGACTCTGGGGGTCATGGGGTGAAGCTTTGGCCGCCCCCTCGCCACTGCCCTGGCTGCTGTCCCGACATGGGCAGGCGGGTCCTAGCAAAGGGGCTGCTCTCGTCAGGGCTGAAGCTCTGACACACACCCTGGCTCTACAGATATTATCGGGGGACCCACGGGGTCATTGTGGTTTATGACGTCACCAGTGCCGAATCCTTCGTCAACGTCAAGCGGTGGCTTCACGAAATCAACCAGAACTGTGACGATGTGTGCCGAATATTAGGTGAGGTTGGACCCTGGGGCGAGGACGCCGGGATGGTGGGTGGCCGGAGGTGCCCTTCAGGGCTGGGCTGACTCTGCTTTGCCTTGAAGTGGGTAATAAGAATGACGACCCTGAGCGGAAGGTGGTGGAGACAGAAGATGCCTACAAATTCGCTGGGCAGATGGGGATCCAGTTGTTCGAGACCAGCGCCAAGGAGAACGTCAACGTGGAGGAGGTGAGGCCTGGCTTCTCCTGGGGCGACAGGGCCAGTGCGCCTCTGGCTCTGCCCCACCCCACGGCCCCTTCTCCCCACTCCTGGCCTGCTCTGGGCATGAGTGACAAACGGAAAACGTCACTGTAACTGCCATTCACTGAGTGCCTGCTGCATGCCAGGCATTAGGCCAGGCCCTTTGAAGTTCTAAGCTCGTATCTCAACAGTCCTCTGAGGTAGAAAAAATACAGAAACTGAGGTTCCAAGTGTTTAAGTAACTTAAGGAATATCCCCCAGCTAGTAAGAGGCCGAGTCAAACCTTGATTCGTCCCTCGCCAAAGTCTCCAGTCCTCTGCCTCCTCGGCCCTCCCCGGGCCCTCCCACAGTCACCTCTTCCTGCTCTTGCTGTCCCTGGGGCCTTGGCTGCCTGCAGAGGCCAGGAGCTGTGGCCTCGAGCTCAGGTAGGCAGCTCCCGCACGCTCCTCAGGGGCTGCTGGGGACGCGTGGCCCCTGCAGCCTGGTTGAGCCTCCGGCCTGAGGCAGTGTCCCGTTCACTCCTGCTGGGCTGTGGGAAAGCAGTTGGGTGCCACGGGCCCCGCCTGGCTCCACTTGCCAGCCTTAGGGGCGCCCTGCGCCAGGGTGTGTGGAGCCCAGAGGCCCGAGGGAAGTCGGGACCCCCGCTGCTTCTGGGGTCACGTGCTGCCCAGAGGTGGGAGTACAGGCTGCTCACCGTGGCTGGGGACTTAACCTTTCTGGGCTTCCTCTGTTCATCTGCAGACTGGGAGAGGGGGAGCCCCTGCCTTCCATGTGGGGACGGCTAAGTGAAGAAAGTCACGTCCAGCGCTTGGTGCACAGTGCACGCCCTGTAGATAGTGGCTGCTCCCGCCGGCACGGTGACTGCTACTCACCTTGCCGGGGCCGAGGGGAGGAGAGGACTGTGGCGGCAGATGGAGTCTCACTGGATCTTGGCATCAGAAGGAGTCAGGAGTCTGGGAAAGGTTCTAGGCAGGACCTCTGGGCCCCATGTGCAGTGAGGTAGCATGGAGCTGGAGGCTCTGGGTCCCCTCCCACCTGTGAGTGGAGCAGGGGCACCTTTATCTTTCTTGTCAGAAGATTCCAGCTGAATGAAAAGGGGTTCCTTCTCTGGGTGAAAAAAAGACCGGAGAACCCCTGAGAGATTGACTTCCCCGAGTCCACACAGCTCATGGGTCTTGATGTTCCTTTTTTTTTTTTTTTTTAAAGAGATGGGGTCTTGCTATGTTGCCCAGGCTGACCTCAAACTCCTGGGCTCAAGTCATCCTCCTGCCTCAGCCTCTCAAGTAGCAATGCTGTTGCTTTTTGACCTTTAAATATTCACCACCTCCTTCATAGAACAGGTTTTGAGGACACACGTACAAAAAAAATTTACAGTGGAAATAGCTGGGCCAGCAGGGGCCTCCTCGCTAGGTCTGAGGCCGGCCCTACCTCTTTCATCCCACAGATGTTCAACTGCATCACAGAGCTGGTTCTTCGAGCAAAGAAAGACAACTTGGCGAAACAGCAGCAGCAACAACAGAACGACGTGGTGAAGCTCACGAGGAACAGTAAACGAAAGAAACGCTGCTGCTAATGCCCCAGCCCACGCAGAGACTGCGCTGCGGTCCATCCCCCAGCCCGAGGCCCGTGGGGGGGTCCTCGGGGGACAGTCTCAGTTTTGTGCCGTTATTTAAAGAATTCTCTCCACGTTTTTGTATTGGGAGGCACCATCGGCACTTCCTCCTCCCCGTCCCGCAGTGCCAAGAAGGTGTTGGACAAGCCTGCCCTCCCCTACCGGTGCCCCCTCCTCCCTGGCCAAGGCGCCTGGACCTGGCGAGGACGCTGCCAGCCGAGCGGACTGATTAACCAGAGTCTGTACATAGTGTATATTGCTCTAACCAACCGCACACCTCGTCCTGCTCTGGCTTTTGCCTCCTTAACGCCAACCTGCTGCAACGGACCCTCCCCGCTCCCCTCCCCGTCCCATCGTACTGCCAGCAGCTTCCGGAGGAGACAGCGTCGTGTTCTTAGCCGTGTAGCTGGCCACCCTGGGCTGGTGAAGTGGGCTCCGTGTTGCTCGTTCTCTCCTACAGGCTGTCGACTTCTGTCCCCGGCACACAGGGTCTCGGCCTCTGTGGGGCCCCTGCCTGCTCTCGTCCCTCCCCATTGTCCTCTGGGAGCTGGGGCACACGGCCTCAAGGTGGGCCCCAGCCCTGCGGTTCCCCAGAGGCAGGCAGTCCTGCCCTCTGGCCAACAGATTTCTTCTCCTGCCTTTAGATGCCTCTGCGCTGCAAACCCAGGGGAGCCACGGCTTCTAATTTATACCAACATGTTTCAGTTCCAGCAGAAAGGTAGGGGTATGTTTGCACAGAGATGGGGCTTGCAGAGGGCTATAGAAGCATTATTTTAACAGATAAAATGAAGCCAAATCAAATGAATTAAGTTCCTCACAATTATTTTCTTTCCCTGAGGTTTGACTGGCACAACACTAAAAGTTGTGGCCACCTCACTTTGGGTCCAGTGTTTTTAGAAAAAGCAAAAAGGCTTCCTGTCATTGTGGGACCAGGCTCTTGGCTGTTTCTTGGTGGGAACGGAGAAGGGGCCTCCCACTGGAGTTTGAGTCCCTGATGCAGTGCCAGGCATCTGTGGACCTGGGCGTGGGTGCCAGGGGCTGTGGGGACGACAGCCCTGGGCTGGGACGGCAGGCAGCCTCGGACCACTGACAGAACTGTTGCAGGGCAAAGGTGGCAGGAGGATTTCTTAGCGGGTGGAAAGGAGTGGCTGGGGGCCTGGAGGAAGGCTGTTTGACCCACCCCAGCCCCCTGGAGGAAAAACCAGGGTCATCTGACTTGATTACTGCCCCCTCAGCCTGGACACTTCATTCCCCTTTCTCCTAAAAGGATCAAGTAACTGGGAAGAATTTATTTCAGCACCGTGGTGGGTTTTATTAGATTTCCTTTCCTAGGCAATTTCCAGGCAAAGCCCTGATTGGACAATCACATCACAGATCACACTGCAGATTTTCCATGTTAACACTGTGGATGGGTTTTTAATCAATAAAAACTGGGGGTTTCTTCTCACCTGGGGGTTTCTTCTCTCCACTTGCCCAAACTGCCAAAAGCCGGTGGTTCCGCGTGGCAGGCCTTCACTCGGGAGCCACGGGATGGGGCTGCGAGCTCGGTGGACCTGGAAAGGGGGTGGGGGGGCATGGAAGGGGGCAGGCAGCCCCCTCTGGTCTGTGGAGCCAGGAGCAGAAGCGGGGGCTCTGTCCTCAGGACTGTCCTGGCTGACCATGGGCCCCGTGGGGACACTCGGCACTCGGGCTCCTGTGCTGGTGAGTGGGGGGCACACTTGTCCCTGAGCATTCAGGTGAGGCCGGCGCGGGTGTGCTTGCGAATTCAAGCAATAAGAGGGGTGTCCTGGGAGCTTCCAGCCGGGCTCGAGGTGCCCATGGCTTCTGGCAGTTGGACCTCCAGACCCAGGCGGTGGGGGGATTTTGGCGATGACGGTGTGCCTGTCCCACTGAGTGTTACACGCATGAATGGGGGGTTGTGGGTGGGGGTGGGGGACTCAGGGCTGAACCGATGTCCTAGTGGACCTGATGTGAAATTCTGTCAAAACTTTTCAATGGTTTGCTAGGATTATTTCTGTATTGAAAGTTTCTAATTATGCTTTTTAAAAAAAAAAAATACTAAAAATAAAGGTTCAAGCTGCCAAATTTTCTTCCAGGGTCTGTTTGCTCTCCCTCCAGCTGTGCTCTGGGTGGGCCTGGCTTCTTCCCATCTGTTATGTCAGCTCTTGTTCTTGGCCTCAGCCTTGCACAGGTGCCTGTTGGGGCCTTGGGACACTTGCAGAAGCCAAGTCCATTTTCTCCATGAACGGCTGGTCCAGGGGTGAGTTTCCACTCTAGTCTGCAGTGGCTGGGAGCACACGCGGTAAGATGCCAGGGGAGGCTCCGTGTTGATTTGCACGCCCAGAAGGGCGCTGTGGAAGCCTTTGCTTGGGGTGGCTTCCTTCTGGCTCAAAGTTTCTACTAGGCGCCAGGGCCCTGGCTGTAGCCTGGGGAGCAGTGCAGATGCTGTGGCACGGGCGGGGAGGCAAGGCCTGGCAGGAGTGGTGGCGGGGGCAGGATGCTGCCACCCTCTAGGAGAGATGTCCTGGCCAAATCCATTGACTGGAGAGCAGCATCTGAGGTGACCTCTCAGGCGCGGGGGACGCGCTATTCCTACCTCTCCAGCAGCCCCGTAGTGGGTCCACCCCTCCAAGCGCCCAGAGACCAAGACAGGAAGCTGTGTAGAAATTCATTTTATTCTTATTCAGACTACTTTCAAAAGAAGCAGTGGTGTGCTGTTTTTCTAAAAATATGCCTTTATAGATTTATATATATAGTATATTATAAAATCCATACATGTATTTACATGATTGCTACATACAAAATTACAGCACTGTGGTATGTACATATCTATAGGTACATTCTTTCCACTCATCCCTGCTGTGCTTTCCCATGAGGAAGGGAGACTGAATCGGCTGCGGGCTGGCCCGGCCGCAGAGCCTCTGCCGGGGCCTCGGCGCGGACGGCGGAGCAGCTGCTGAGGACGGAGCAGCAGCAGGGGCAGGCCCTGGCCTGGTGCAGGCCTGGCGGGTAGTAGCTGGAGGCCCCAGCGGCCTCCCCTCTCCCGTGCACTCTGTGGTGCCGAGACTGCCCTGGAGGTGGGGGGGTGGCTGACCACAGACCCCTCTGGGGCCATTCTGCAGCCCAGACTTGCTTGGCTGGGCCAAGAAGTTGCGTACGTGAGGGCGCAGGGGGCTACAGGAAGAAGAGACCCCTCCCAGCCCCGGTCCTGTGACGGGGAAAGGGCTGGGTGGCTGAAGCCAGCAGTGGACCAGTGAGAACACACTGCCTGGCCTAGGCCCTGCTGAGGGGCAAAGACCGCACTGAAAGAGGCTGAGGGAGAGAGCAGTGGTAGCCAGGGGACAGGGCCTCCCTCCCTGGGGGAGCTTGGATAGGCCCCAGCTCTTAGGCCCCATGGCCGCCACTCAGCCTCCTGCCCGCAGAGGTGCTCCGGCAGAGGTGCATGCACGTGGGTGAGGGGCCACCGCCTCCCCCTTAAGCTCCCCGGGCCAGGGACTGGGGAAGGAAAAGAGGCTCAGGCCTCCTGAGGCATGCGGAGCAGGGCCTCCATTCCTTCTGTTACCCATCTCCTTAAGCTGAGGCAGCAGTACCTGCGGGGTGGGCTGCAGTCCGTTGGGTCTGAGCCGCAGAGCCCAAGCAAGGGACCACTCTGGGAAGCGGCCTGAGCCCTGCTCGATGACAGGATCCTGGGGAAGGCTTGGCCAGGTGGCAGGGTGAGGGCAGCCTTCAGAGGCCAAGGCAGGCCCCCACCTTGAGGTCTCCATCTCTGCTGGCAAAAGGGGGCACCCACTGGGCCCGAGGCGGGGGCAGTGCAGCTGCCAGCCTGAGGCCTCCGGGGAGGCCCTGGCCCCCGCCGCCTTTTAAGCCTCCTCCAGTCCACCCATCCTTGGTGGCTTGACTCCTCCCAAGTTAAATTTTCCTGAAGAATGAGAAGAGCCGTTTGCCTTCAGTGGTGCTGGGCTCGTCCCCCCGCCCTGCACCGTGGCCCCTGGAGAAGGCAGCAGCCGGCTGGTTCCGTTCCTTCAGGTGCGTGTCCATCAGCTGCCGGTCAATGACCCTGTGCATGTCATCCTGCAGAGGGGAGGGGAGAGTGGCCGGGGCTGAGCAGGGGCTCTGACCCAGCCTTGGGGGTGGACAGGGAGGTGGCGAAGTCGGACAAACGGACGTGAGATGAGGATGAGGGATGAGATGAGTGAGCGGCTGCAGCAGGGGCTACCCTGACCGAGAAAAGCGGTGAGCAGGGGCACAGTGCTGGATGCACGAGAGGGCCCGGGCTGGCTTCTCCCCGCAAGTGTCACCCCACCAATCCCCACCTCCCGGGTGACCACCTGGATGGTCTGTCCCTATAGGCCCAGATAATGGTGCAGTCCCTAAGCCAGCACTGAGCCTCCCATGACCAGCCCTCTGGGCCCTGTGCCCCATGGGGCTGGCTGGTGCCTCTGGCTTGGTCTGCCACCCCTACCCTTGCAGGCCCTAGGGTGACCTCGGCGTGCCAGCTCTCCAAGCCCAATGGCCTGGCCTCAGGGGGCTTCTCCTGTCCTTTTTTCCTTCCAATTATTTCCAGCCTGAGCTACTAACAGCCACGCACCACTGGCAGCCCCAGTGGCAAAGAGTCTCCCTGCTACCAGCGAGGCTCCTATCTGTGGCAGAGTCACGGGCATCACAGACGCCAAGGGTGGTCACGCACCAAAGGGTTGTCCGACCATTTCTTTTAGCTTCCTCACGGGGGTAGGCAGGACCTTTCCCTCTCCAATCTGCCCCCCGTTGTCTAGAAAGAGCTTCCACGTCCCGCCCCGCCTTACAGCACCTTCTCCGCGCGGTGGAGCGGCTGCACTCTCTCCCCTCGAGCCGCTAGATTCTGAGTCTGTGTAAGATGCTGTTTGACAAAAGGGTTCCGCCACTGACAAAGTTTGAAAACTACTGGCTTGGAAATACAAGCGGCCCTGTGTAATTAACAGCAGCAGCAAAGGTAACACGCATCTGCCTGATTCCTTCGTCCTTGAACCTGGCGGGCTCTGGGCTATCCTTGTAAAAACACCCTTTGGGGTGGGGGCTCCCTGCGGCCGGCAGGTTGCAGCAGGGCAGCCACTGGAGAGGAGGGCGGGAAGCCGGGCTGGCCAGGCCCCGCTGCCTCACCAGCTCGCCTGCCGCCGCCTCAGTCTCCCCTTGAGGGGCGCAACACTGCACCGACATGACGCCGCGCTCCGGCACACTCGTTGCAGGTGCCAGTGAGTACAGCCCTCTCAGCCTCCCTGCTCTCCAGCCTTCCTCTCGTCCCCGTCCCTGTCCTCCTTCAGTCTCAGCTCTGTCCTGGCACCTCTCCTCCCGTCTCCCTCCTTCCCTCCCTTCCCTTTCTCCACTTGCCCCTCAGATCCGACACTGTGCCAGGTGGTTGCCGACGCACGGTACCTACTTCCAAGGCTCCGGTGCAGAACCCCTGGCACAGTGTCCTGCCCTAGGACATGCTCAATAAAAGCTATGTCACATATGACACAGGAGCAAAAGGCCTTTCAGAAAAAATCCTTTCAAAGCTGCCGCTGTTTTTTTGGCACATTGCACACTGTATTTCTGCACTTCAAGCAATCAGATTCGTCAGGGTAACCCCACTTCAGAGCTTCACAGACACATGCTGCCCACAATTCCACGCTCGCTGTTCCTTCAGTGGGCAAAACAGCCATTTATGAGAAGGTGGCACCGAGAAACCAGGGCCAGCCCATTGGCACTGGGTCACATGTGCCCAGGAGCTCACTGGACATGACGGTGACAGGAGGAGCAAGGCCGGGGCTCACAGGCACGTCACACCGCACAGAAATGACGCCGGGCTCTGGCACACAGACACGGCGGGCCACGAGGGGAGGTGGCGAGGGCAGCACGGCGATGGCAGCGGGGAGAGGGTGGATGGGATGCAGTCTCGGTCTCACCTCAAAGGCAGGAGGGGTGTACAACTAAAGCTGTTGATACGGGAACTGAGAAAGGCCACTAGATCAGAAACCAAAGGAGCCAGATAGTAAAAAGCCCTGAGGAAGCAAACTGCAGCCGGGAGAGAAGAGAGAGAACGGCGGTAAGCCGGGGCCTGGCCAGCTGGCTGCCAGGCAGGCATGGGGCCAGTGACCAGCACCCTGTGGGAGGGCCAGTGCTCCGGCTACCAGCCCGACAGGGCCCTGGGAGGAACCGTCACCGATCGCCTGCCTTCCACAGTGGGGTGCACCTTGTAAAGCCGCAGGTGGCTTTGCATCTGTCTAGTCGGGATTTCTTGGAGAGAAACGTTAATGATGACACCCACATCCTGAAATTGTGCTACCTCAACCTCATTGACAAAAAGCCCAGCACAGCCCCAGCAGGGAGCCATGTTAGACCCTGAAAACAGTGGCCACAGAGATGGACAAACTGATTCATTTTCCCCGGGGCCTGTGCCAGCACAGCACTCTCTGGAAAAAGGAGGCTGGCCCTTAAGAAGGGGAAGGGCAGCAGCTGCAGTTGTAGAGAGCTGCTGAGCTGCATCCAGCTGTGATTTTCATCCAATCGTATAGGGCTTCCTGGGCCCTCCATGTCAGCCAGCTGTTTCTCCTTTTAACATAGCCCAGACTGAAGCAGTGCCCTATTCCAAGCCTGGAGGTGACGACACCTCCACACGGTAGTAGCCTGGGGTTTGTTGCTCTCAAGAGTGTCCCTGAACATTCTTCCCTAGGGAATGGGGAAACACGAGCTCTGGATTTTGCCAGATGAAGACTGGGGTTACTGTTCACCCAGTCCCATGGGACCCGCTAGTAGCAAACTCTCCTTCTTATACTCTGCTTGGGTTTGGAGACTCCTCCTGGAATCTTCCCTCACCCTGGGTCTCAGGGCTCTGACTTACCTGCCAAGCCTCCAGCTGCTGTGAGAGGTTCAGCTTCTGCTGAATGGCATCCAGCAGCTGGCTGTTCAGAGACATCATGTCCATCCTGCACTTGGCGAGTTCCAGCTCCACAGCATTTTTCCTGCAAACAGACAAGCCAGGGTGAACACAGGTACCTTGTGTTGGAGACATCTGGTTCTTTATTGGGGAACCTACCTGGAGTCTACAGGATGAGGAAACAGGCTCCGACCCCCAACTCCCAACAGTAACTAACAGCAACTCTGTTGCTTGCAGAGGGTTAGTTTGCAACATGTTTTCACATACATTTTCTCAAATTCATAACTTGTAGGTGAAAGGATTGTCATCCCCACCTCACAGATGAAGAAACAGAGGTTAAAAGTAGTTGAAAGATGATGATACCAAAGTGAGGACTGATACCCAGAGAAGATCAAAGGCCTCACACAACACAAAGGAGCTACTCATCCTTCCCCAGAGGCCAGTCTCTATGGGAGAAGGTAGGGGGACTTGTCCTGCTGGTATAGAGAGGGCTCCTTTATTTTAGCAAATCCCCCCTTAAGGGAACTGTCCTGACGATACAGATGTGTGCAAAAATTGCCACCCATCACAGCTTAGCTAATCAGAATATCCAACAGTTAAAGAGCTGGTAATTAATTCTATGGTGGAATACAGTCCCCAGTAAAAGCCATGACGCAGGGTACGTGCTGACAGTTCATAATGTGTTGCTATATAGAGAAAAGCACCAGGAAGCAAGGTCTAGGATGACACTAGCTTTGTAAAACAAAAACTGCCTGTGTTGAAAGACATACACAAAAACGTCTATTGGTTTTTTCTGGGTGAGGATGTCCGATAGGTAACTTACCCCCACCTACTTTTGCATTTTGCATTTTCACATTTTGTGTGTTTCACGTATTGCTTTGTTTGCCTTTCCCCAAATTTCTATTCAACGTAAAAGAAGATTAATTTTTGGGGCTGTGGAAGGGACTCACTTTGGGTGCCCTTTGCAGAGGCAGCCCTGTTGCCCAGCTGTGGAAACATGCATTGTTCAGCCCTTGCCTTCATCAACCGCTCCCCCAAGCACTTGAAACAGCAAAGCTAACAAAAGCATCCTCCTTGCACAGGGCCAGCGACCAATGTGCACGGCCCAAGGACAGCTAGAGGATCCACCTGCAGAGGCCGCCAGCTCCAGCCTCGCTCTGGAAGGCGACAGCACTAACCCGAGCTCAGCCGGAAAGAGAAGCAGGTGGGCCCCATTTGTAAAGTGCCCAGGCCACCACGACCAGCATTTCCTCTTTGGCCTCAGGTCTACTGAGCAATTAGTCACCCACCGACACCCCAGACGGTGCCCCGCCCGCCTTCCCCAGAGGAGCCGCTCCAGACAGCTCGGCCACCGCGCCAGCCCCGCCCACTGCGGCTGCGCGGGGCGGGGACGGGACCGAGTCTGCCCAATGGGCGCTGGGGCTCCGGGGCCCCAGGCTGCCTCTGTCACGCCCGCTGCTATTGGTTGGCAGCGAACAGCGGAAACACTCGCGTGGCGCTGGTTGCCATGGACGCCCGCCCGCGGTCCGGGAACCTCAGAACCAACCCCTGGCGCCCCGTGGAGGCTACGGCTTCATGAGCTTCCGGCGTCTCCGTCTCCGTCTCCGGCAGGCGGCGCCACGAGCAGCCGGAGCCCCGGAATGTGCTGACTAACGCCGCGCCAGCCCGCCGTGCCGTGCGCTTCCTGCCTGCAAAGTCTCGGCCGCGCGCTGCACCGTCGGGACGCTCGCGGACTGAGGACCCCACACCGGGAACGCACAGCTACGGAAGTCGCTGGTCAATATGTTAATCGTATTTTTAAAAAAGGAATATTTCCACGAGGTAGAAGAATTCGTTTTTTAAATGACACCACCAGTAACTGACTTGTTTTTCTAAGGCAGAGTGCTAGCCCCCAATTTTTTTGTTTTTACAGAAGGTCTTTTCCCTGCAAGGAGATAAAATTGTTAACTTTCCTGACATCTATTGCACAGGATAAGGTAACCTTAAGCTTCATGCAGTCCAGTGAAGAGAGGGAAGTTATTTTTCGTAGGGATTCTCACCCTAGAATCACGGGGTAAAGAAGTAGCCCCAACCCCTACGATTCAGACTGCACTGTTCTGGGGAGGCCCTTGCATTGGGGAGCTCCCCAGATGATTCTAGCGCAGCCAGGATAGAGATGATGCATATGAAGTATCTTGTAAAACCAACATCCTATACAACTGTGGGTGTGGTTCCCTCTTTAAGTGATTGCTTAGGTCTGTTGTCTCAATTCTTAGATACCAAAAATTTCACTTCTAAGGGGTAGAAAAAGAACTATCCTCCTGGAGAGATCCAACAGCCTTCTTCCTCATCCAGCCCTGTTCTGTAGGGGTCCAGGAAAGACAGGGCCCTCATTCCAGAATTCTCACTGGGAGCTTCCTGGCAGGCAGAAGTTACAAAATGATGAGTCAGACTCCAGGGTATTAGCTGAGCCTCCTCTGATGGCAGCCAAGGGCATGCATAGTTTCATGGAGATTTGGTAGCCTCATGGAGATTTGGTAGCCTCCTCTCTCACCCAAGTGGCAGAGCTAGGTTTTACTTTTCTTTCTTAAGAGAAGGGGACTGGACAACTTTTTTCTTTTTCCTTCCTGTACTGTGACACTGCCTCTGGCTCTATCTCCCACCTTCCATCCTAATGACAGATTATAGTCCTATTTTTTTTTTTTGAAGAGACAGGATCTTGCTCTGCTGCCCAGGTTGGAGCACAGTGGCGTGATCATAGCAACCTCAAACTTCTGGACTCACGTGATATTCCCAACCCTAGCCTTCAAAGTAGCTGGGACTACAGGCGCACACCACCACACCCACTAAGCTTTAAATTTCTTGTAGAGATGGGGTCTGTGTTGCCCAGGCTGGTCTTGAACTCCTGGCCTCAAGTGATCCTCCTGCCTTGGCCTCCCAAAGTGCTGGGATTACAGGTGTGAGCCACCATGCGCTGCCTGGTCTAATCTTAGTGTTCGGCCTCATCTGCTGTCTTCTGCTTGTCCAGCTGAGAGGAGGTGACCAACCAGTGTCCTTGTAACTTTATTCTGCTTTTTATCCCCAATAGGCTTCCACAATTTTTTTTTTTTTTATGAGACAGAGTCTCGCTCTCTTGCCTGGGCTAGAGTGCCGCGGAGTCAGCGTAGCTCACAGCAACCTCAAACTCCTGGGCTCAAGCGATCCTCCTGCCTCAGCCTCCGGAGTAGCTGGGACTACAGGCGCACGCCACTGTGCCCGGCTAATTTTTTCTATTTTTAGTTGTTTGGCTAATTTCTTTCTATTTTAGTAGAGATGGGGTCTCGCTCTTGCTCAGGCTGGTCTCGAACTCCTGAGCTCAAGCAATCCTCTCACCTTGGCCTCCCAGAGTGCTAGGATTACAGGCGTGAGCCACCGCGCCCGGCCTAGGCTTCCACAATTAACATCTTAATTTTACCATTTTATTCCCTAACTGTATCACACAAGTTCACCCTTTGTTATTCATAAAAGTACGCCCCCTCCCCTTCCTATCACACTGCTACTCAAACATCCACTAACTAAATGTACCGGGAATCCAGGGGCAAAGATACACAGGTATGTGAGCCGCCAAGAATAATTCCTAAAATGAACCAGAAATTGACAGACAACCTGATGAGGTTCTGACCAGATAGAAAAGGGGATCCAAAAGTAAAACGGAAATGGAGATAATGAAAATGATTCAAAAGAACAGAAGAGAGGGGAAATGTGTGTGTGGAGGTGAGAAGGGGAGAAAGTTAGGGTGTGAGGAATTTTAAAGGCAGAAATTAAAATGTATGTCATATTATTTTTCAGAAAGGCATATGGTATCTTATTTATAAATCGTTTCAAAAAAGCTTATTTTAGCTTCCTAACAAGCAGCAGTGTGGCAGAGGGGAAAGGATATTGGAAAGATAGGAGCCAGGAGGACTGAGGTGGAGGCCACAACTGCCTGTGACCTTGGAAAGTATTTCTCAGTTTCCTCATCTGTAAAATTGGGATGAAAAATGTTTACTTCTTACTGTGGTTGGGAGGATTAAAGGATGAAAGTTTTTTGTAAACAGTAAAGTGATGTACAAATGTTGCCATTAATGTGTTGTAAGTGGCTGAAAAGCAGATGCTTTTTTGGTAAGTTTTATCTCCTCTTGCTCAGTGAATAGGGGCTGGATGAGTGCAAGTTAAATAATTCACGGGGATGGGGAATGGGTAAAGGTGGTTTTTGCCTATGTACTTCCTGATTTTCTGTATGTAACAGAATGCATTTATATATCTCTTACGTGTTAATAAAAACCCAAAACATTATTTAAAAAATGACATACTTTATCAGAAATATAGAGGACAAGGAAAATGTTAAATGACACGATGGGTTGCAATTAAACCCAGAATGTAGTAAAACTCTGAGACAAATGATCCAATTTCTTCAACAAATAAATGCAGTATGAAAAAGAAAAAAGGAACAAAAGTGTTACAGACTTTTAGGACATATATCAATTAAATAGAATATGTGGACTTTGGAGTCTGATTCTGATCATTTAAAATGGATTTTAATCAATAAAAAGATATTTATGGGATCACTGAGGAAATTCCAGCATTGACTGGATACCCGATGTTATCGAGAAATTATTGGTTTTTTCAAGTGTGAAACCTGTATTGTGGTTGTATGTTTTTTTTAAAAAAGTTTTTTCCTGGTAGAGATACATACCAAAGTGTTTACGGATGCGATGACACTACATCATGTGATCTGTTTTAACATAATCCAATGGGGAGGTGGAGGAAGTGGGTAAGGATATAGATGAAAGAACATTGGCCATATGTTGATTAGTGTTGAGCCTGAGAGGTGGTTAGAGAGGGATTCATCTCGTGTTTTCTATTTTTGCATATGCTTGAAAATGTCCATAATAAAAAAGTAATTAAAAAATCAAAAAGCTAAAAATAAAAAACATGAGGTAGATATATATGAAATTGGAAAGCTCTCTAAGATATAAGTGGAAAAAAAGACACATCCCATTGATGTTTAAAAAAACATGGAACTACTAGATTGTATATACACCTATATACACATAGGAAAAAGATCTGCAGAAAATGCATACCCAACTGTCAACAGAGGTGTCTATCTGGGGAGAATAGGACTGGGGGTATGGGCAGGTAGTGGGGAAACTCTTTTACCTTTGTATTCTTCTATATGATTTAATTTTAAAAATTTAGCATATATTCAATTTTATTTTAAAAATAAAATTAAGCCATCCCCACTCACTTTGCAATGGCTTCGTCCCGGTCCCTGATGGCCTTCTGAAGCTGCTCCTTTGGCTCCTTGTCCTCAGATGTCACTCTGAGTCGGTCTCTCTCCTCTTTGAGTGCAGTCATCTCCACACTCAGCAGTGTCACCTAACAGGAGAACAAAGGAGGAGGAACGTGATGATACCACTGCTACTGGCCTGTGGTGGTTTCCTTCCAAGACGGAAAAAGAAACAAAGAAACCCTAGGCAGGCACAGGGTTCCCGTGCAGCGTGCAGGCCAGTGTTCCACTGCAGTCCTGATCTGAGAGAGGGCCCATCTCTCCTGAAGACAGGATGCCACATGCTAGGCTCAAGCTCAGCGGCAAGGGGGTGAGGCAAAGTTCAGCTCTGGTCCTGCAGCCGAGGACTAGATCCCCTTTGTACTCAGCATACCACACCACCTCCTTCAGCTCAAGGCACTCCAGGTAACTAATGAGAAAAGACCATAAATGCATCTGAGCTCTGAAACATTTTTAGGGGATAAGGACTCCAGTCTTGTTTCCAGCCATCTTCCACTCAACATGGAACGCTGCTATCAATAGCCTGAGACCTGGCACAGCTCCCCAGGTCAGAGCCACAGGGAATTTAGATACCTAAATGACGTTATCATCTTTTCACTTCAAACGTGGTCCATGCCTTAGCGAAGGTCAGCACAGCCCACTCAGGCCGTCACGCTCAACCTGGGAGTCATCCTTTGGCATGAGGCCCCTCTCTTAGCGGCTCCATCAGTGACCACAGCGTATCCACCCCTCAGTACAGTAGCCCTGTGTACACACCATGATCTCGGTGGTGGCAAGAACCGTGTCGTATCCATCTGTGCATCCCAGAGCCTGTGTGCAGTGCTTAATCCTAAAACACTTGTGCAGTGGACAATTACCATTTTTTGGCTAGTCATCATCCAAAATCTCTTCCTATTTTGGGGGCACTCCCGGTTGTTTGAGTCTTGGTGGGACACAGGGCATTACCTCCCACTAAGGAAGCCAACAGGGGAAAGACATTTCCTGGGCCTGAGTGAGTGACCTCAACTTTTTAGTCACCTCCCACCCCCACCTGAGACTGAGGCTCTTCAGGGAGTATAGCAAAGCCATAGGTGAGTAGGGAATTATTAAATATTTACAAGGGCAGGAGACTGTTTCTGTTGTCCCCTTCCCATGGCTACTTCCTGTTTTGGAGCCAAGTTCTCCTACCTTCCTGTTCATTCTTACAAGCTATCAGATTTAATTCCAATAATTCTCTTTCTGCTTAAGTTAAGCAGAGCATATTTCTGTGGTTTGCAACCAGAAACTCGCCTGGTAGAGCTTCTGATAAATATTTGTTGAATACTGGAAGGGTGGGAACCTCTTCTCAGCTGATAGGATCAGACATGAGTCAGGATGCCTGACCCTGCCCTCCTGTGAATTGTTACACACACACTGACATTCTTCCGAGGGAGGATCCATCCACAGAGGTCTGTCTGCCTCCCTCCCACAAGGGCACAGATGCCACCTTTCAGTATACTCTGCTCTTCAAGCTCCAGGTCTAATCATCTTCAGGTAGAATGGAGCTGAGCACAGGCCACAGGACTAAGGCTGAAACCAAGCTTCCCTGGAGATACTTCAGATGACACCCCACATGAAGAGGGATAGAAGGACAATTTGTTACTGTTATGAACAATGGATTTTGGACTCTTTGGAGTCTGGCAGGGCAGCCAGCATTTCTCTATGGATGACACAACAGTGTGTAGACTCACATTGAGAACATTCAGAAGCCACCTCCTCAACCTTTTTGGCACCAGGGACCAACTTTAAGAAAGACAACTTTTCCATGGATGGGGGGGTGGGGTATGATTTCGGGATGATTCAAGCGCATTACATTTATTGTGAACTTTATTTCTATTATTATTATTACATTGTAACATAATGAAATAATCATATGACTCACCGTAATGCAGAATCAGTGGGAGCCCTGAGCTTGTTTTCCTGCAACTAGACAGTCCCATCTGGGGTGATGGGAGACAGTAACACCCGAAGTGTGTTGCTTATGTCCAGTCTACTCTGTAATCTTGTTTTGGTTGCTGTCACTGCAGAAAACCCTGCTCCACAAAGACAGGATGTTGGAAATGAAGCAGGCTTTTCAGTGCTTTTGTGGAAACCTCAGGATATTCCACCTTGACTTTCATCCAGAATGTATGGAGATTTGAAGTTGTCTCAAACATACTTTTCAGGGCACTGTCATTTGTGATCTCACACAGTTGATCCTCTTCTAGCATGGACAAAGTCGATTCACCTGGCTTATTCACAGATGAGTCGCAGATCCATTCCTTCACAGTTCAGGGGTCTTCTGTGGTTGGAAAGTAATGTTCAACCTCTTTTGAAAGCTGAGACAGGTGATCATGCACCAGCTGGGAGAAAGGAGGCCCTGGTTCAGTCTCTTTAAAAATCTCTGCTAATGCCTGAAACATGTCAAAAATCCCAATGTTCACTTGTCACCCCCATAATTCCAGTTTGGCTTTGAATGTAGCCACTCTGTCTGCAGACTTAAACACAGTCGTCCTTCTCCCCTGAAGTGACAGATTGAGTTTGCTGAGCAGGTTGAATATATCACACAATCAAGTTTTGCAACCCATTCTGTGTCACTGAAGTGTATAGCCAGTGGTGACTTTTTCTAAAAGAAATCTCTGGAGCAGTTCTCATAACTCAAAAATTCTGGCCAGTGATCTACCTTAAGAAAGCCATCTCACTTCTGTGTGTAAGAGAAGAGAAGACGTGTGTGCTCTGCGTCCATCTCCTCACAGAGCTGAGTGAACAGACGTGAGTTAAGGGGATATGCTTTCATGTGGCTGATAATTTTAACCATATCCTGTAAAACGTTGTTTAATTCAGGTGATGTCTTTTGGCTAGCCAGCACTTCTCTGTGGATCACACAGTGCGTAGACTCACATTCAGAAGCAACATCCTTGACCCAAGTAGTGAAACCAGAAAGTGGACCAGTCATGGCAGCCACTCTGTCTGTGCATATACTGACACAAAAGGACCAATTCAGTTTTCCTGATATGTAATCATTCGAAGACTTGAATAGTTCTGCAGCTGCGGTGTTGGCTGGCAACAAAAATGCACACAACATATCCTCATGCACAGCCTCCTGAAAAATATATAGCACAAAAACAAGCATTGTTTCCTTGTCAACATTGTCAACCTGGATTGCGTACCATGGTGACTCATTAATCCTGACAATTGTGCCTCAATACTCTCTGCTGTTTCATCAATTCATCTAGTTATGGTTCTAGCCAAAAGAGGAACATGTGCCACGTTTTGAACTGCAGCCTCTCCTAAAAGTTCACAGAAAATGTTCTTAGTGGCAAGCAGATCAACTCTTCACCAATAGTAAAGCTTTAACAATACGGGTAGCTGCTAAGAATGATGCTCTCAGTGCAGACACAGTGGATGAAGTGGTGGCCTTCAATCATTGCTTCTGTTCTTTGTGTTCACGTTTTTTTCTTTAGAAAAACTCCACAGGCTTGTCTTTTAATGCACGGTGTTCGGTCTCCATGTGGCGAAGCAGTTTTGAAGTTTCCATGGCTTCATTGGATAGCTGGTCACCACATATTATACAAAGTGGGCTTGGAGAATGTGAATCACCTGTTGTAATGAACCCGCAATTTAAGTAGGACTCTTGGTATTTTCTTTTAAATGCAGCTTTCACTTTGTTGGCAGTCTCAGCGTCTTCTGCTGTCTCATCATTGGGTCTTTCCCCCTTTTCAAAGAAGCTCCCCAGCGACATTTGTTTTTCACTCATTTTTGCTAGGGTTATGAGCTTGTGGGTTTACCAAAACTGTGACTGAGACAAGTGCTCAGTGCAGGAAAGAGGCATGGAGGGAAGTGGTAAATAAAATAATGGGTGGGCCACATGCAGATTAAAATAAGTGTTGGATTCTGACTTAAAGCCTGCCACCAGATGCAGCTGTATCATTGAAGTATATCAACTCACTTGCCACTATAAAGCCTGTCACCAGATGCAGCTTAACTGTCACTTGCCACTCACTGAGAGGGTTTTGATATGAGTCTGCAAGTAATTGATTTATTATGGTCCCTGTGCAGTCAGACCTCTCTGCTAACGATTGTCTGTATTTACAGCTGCTCCCCAGCACCAGCATCACTGCTCAGCTCCACCTCAGATCATCAGGTGTTATGTTCTCATAAGGAGTGCGAAAACTAGATCCCTCGCATTCGCAGTTTACAGTAGGGTTCTCGCTCCTATGAGAATCTAATGCCACCCATGATCTGGCAGGAGGTGGCGCTGAGGTGGTGATATAAGCAATGGGGAGCAGCTGTAAATATAGATAAAGCTTCACTTGCCTGTCACTCACATATACAAGAGAAGATGTGTGTGCTCTGCGTCCATCTCCTCACAGAGCTGAGCAAACCCACGTGAGTTAAGGACATGTACTTTAACATGGTTGATAATTTTAATCACATCCTGCAAAACACTGTTTAATTCAGGTGACATTTTTTGGCTACCCAGCATTTCTCTATGGATGACACAGTGCGGCCCAGTTCCTAACAGGCCACAGACCTGAATCCTTATTGGTACTATGCAGCCTGGGGGTCAGGGCCTGGTGATCTGTGTGAGAATAGCCCAAAACATCAGCTTTCCCAGTGGGGACAGCTGGGCGAGCAGGGTCAGAAGCCTGAGGGAAGCACAGGCTGGAACACCCACAGAGCAGCTACACGAACATGCACCCAGCCCTGAGGCAGACAAGGCACCAGGCAAGAAGCCCAGCCTTACCCTATTTACCAGCAGGTTCTGCAGCTAGGCAGGCCAGAACTCAAGAGCCAGAAAGCACCTGGCAGAGACAGACAGACCTTCACAGGCCAAATGAGCCTTGACATGGCCTTGGGCCAGCTGTGGACTAGTCAGGTGTTCTGCCAACTCAGTAAGGGACAGGTAAAATTATATGCTAGGCAAGAAAAGCCAGTATTTCATATGCTCCAAATAAAACTCCAGAAGAACTATTTGGCCCGGAAAACCTGGTCAAGCTAGAGCCCACCAGCCATGTGTCTTAGGAAAGGTGACAAGGGACTTACCCTCTGAGCCACACATACTTTTCATAAAAAGCAGGTATAAAAATAACTATTCCCCACCACCAAGTTGTAAGGATCAAACAAAATAACCCCAAGGGCCCAGCACAGTGCCTGGCACATGGTTGTAGACTCCACTCTCCTCTCCTGCCCTCAGGTCAGGACCTAATTGCTGACAGCTGTCATGAGAAGTCCCAGATTCGGGAAGCATGGGGAGCATGCATCACTGCCCTTTTATATCCCATGTTCAGTTCTACTACTGCAACGGGGCAAGAGGGAAACCAGAGGGAAGGAGGCTGGATGGCCACAGGCTCGAGGCTTCCCGTCACTTGATAATGGGAACCCACCCAGAACCCATAAGAGTGTCCCATTTTTAAGTCACGCTTCAGGAAGATCAATCCAAATCATGTGAGGGTGGGTAGGCTGGGGGAAGGCAGATAAATTGGGAAGTGGTGACCGCAGCCAGGGCGTGAAGGGCTGTGGGTCTGAAATAGCACAGGGACTTAGGAGGATGGAGGGAGGAGAGGGAATATGGCGAGACATTCCAGAGAAGTCACCCGGATTTGATTAGTGAAGCCCTCCATGCTCCCTGTCCTGCTCTCCTGTGTTTTCATGCCCCTTCCGGAGTAACTGGCATGCACTCTAGTTGAGCACAAAGGATCCGAACAACAGAACTAAGACTGTGTTTCTCACTGAGCCTCCTACAACTTGGGTTACTGGTTTGAGAGTCAGGTGAGGGGCCTCCCAGATAACTAGCTCTCACATTCTACAGACTAATCACCAAAGACCCTCACTGCTTCCTTGCATCTGTGTTGTGCTCACCAGAAGTGAGGGGTGGGACACGTGGGCTGTTGAGCATGGGGGAGGAGACAGTTCCTGGCCACAGGCAGGAGGGGCATGACACGGTAAGAGGGACTTGCGTTCTCAAAGCGCAATAATGGGTGCAGACTGGTTATCAGGTCAATGTGGCTACTGATTTTGTCTCAAACAGATAATTACCAGTCAAATTAAACCTCTTCTATTTAAAAATTTGGATAGGCTTCTGCAAGGCTGGTGCTGCTCCCCACCTCTGACCTCTGGGCCAAGTTTCCAGGAGAGAAAAGAGCCCCCTCAAGTGGGATGGCAGCAGGCTCAGAGGCTGGGTCACTCATCAGATGAGGTTTGAGCCTGGTCTGGGAGCTGTCTGCTGGAATCTTGGTCCCACCTAACCTCGTCTGGGCCCTGCCCCCAAAAGGCTCCAGAGATGGCTCTGACTGCCCTCATGACACTGTGAGGTCCTGGAGTACAGGGGCCCCACACATCTTCCTTTGTGTCCCTCAGGGTCTAGTGTAGTGCCAAGCACATAGTGGGTGTCAGCAGATGCTGAATTAACCTCGCGTGAGGAACGTCACGCCTGCTGTGATGGCTGCAATTTCCACAGTCATTCTGGAACTCAATCTGCATCCCACCCACTGCCTCGGGATGTCAGCGTTACTACCATGGGGCAGTTTCGGTGGGCGCAGTGTGGCTGAGAGGTTTTCTGCTTTGAGCATTTGTGAAGAAATGACCTACAGGAGAAGCCTGATTCTCTACGCCATGTGGGATGTGGGTGCGACCATCTGCTTGAACTATTTGAAAGGGAATCCACAGGAATTGGTCTAAACCAGTTATCAGCTGAACTTCTAAGGAAAATTCACTGGTGGAGATGGCTTCCTAAACAGTTTCAACGCCAGACTTCTGGCAACCTATACTTTGCTTATGTTTCTGAATGAAATAATGCCCTCTGGTGACTTTCTAGTTTTCTAATTCTGAGAAGCAAAAAAAAAAAAAAACCCCAAACAAAAAAATCACTCAATGTCAAAGAGCTGATAAGCAGGAAGCACTCCACAGAAATTTAAATAGGCTTACAAATAAATAAAGTTTTTATTAATCCAAAGAACTTTCAGATTCAACTTTCTGTTGCATTTTATTCTTCTAGTATGGAAGATCCTTCCCTAAGCCTGAACCTCTCCCTGGCCAGCGACCACTTGAGGATCTGAGGTTTTAGGCTGGAGAACATCTCTGGCTGCTCAAGCCCACTCCCCAGGGTTCAGCTAGGAGCAAGCCACAACTTTAAACAGTGTCTTTCTGTCCTTGTTATCTGGCCACTCACAGCAAAAATAGCACAATGATGGCTGTATGTGAGTATCTCAATATTTTCCAAGAAAATAATATGAGGAACACTAATAAGATGATACAAAAAAGATAGGAGTTTCTTTCTATAAAGGCATTTTAAATGTAAGAAATACTGACTGAGTGATAGCCAGGCTTCAATTCTATCTTGCAGAAATCTCATGCAGCAGGAAGGGATGAAAAGCTTTGGGCAAGGAAAGGCAAGGCCAGGCTGAGGGCACAGGGTTTAAGTGCTACTTGTCTGGTGTTGCTCCAGCCCCTACCCTACTCCCAAGGAGGACGGAATCTTTACACATAACTACAGTCAAAAGGAAGGGCTTTATTTATCTCCTAGGATAGGTTTTAGAAGCTCCTAGGTTGGGGCTGCACCCAAGTCCTTTAAAATTTTTCAGATCAGAATATAAACGTCCTCCAATGTTCTCAAGAGACATGAAATCACGATCAAACAGGAAAGTAACAGTGAGGGTAGGAGTAAGTTCTTCCAAAGCTAAAAAGCAAGCTGACAGAGGCGATAGCACTTAAAAAGAGGGAATAGTTCTGTAAAGATCAATTGTTTCGTGGTCTGCAAACTTCCTTGCCCAGAAGCTGCTGGAAAAACAGCCTGAGGGCTGTGGCACTTTAAACTGTCAGCATCCACCAGTCAGACTAACTTCTGGCTCTGTAGAAGGCAGCATGTCACTGGAGGAAATCAAGGACCAGCTATTCTTATCCCTGCCAATTTTACTTTGGCCTAAACTGCAGGACTGGTTTCTTTTCTTGAAGACATCCAGCTTACCTCAACTTCAGGTCACTGTCGCCTGAAGATGTGATGGGGAGAGGTGCGTCTCAGATCGAAGTGGGAGAGAAACGCACGAGGGTCCCGAGAGTGCCGAGGAATACATGCACACCCCCGTGCTGCACTGGAGATGGGGGTGCTCACCTGACTGTGGAGTCGCTGCAGCTCTTCTAGGCTTTGCCTCAGTTTGCCCCTCTCTCCTTCCATGAGCTCCCTTAGTGCTCGCGAGTCCTCACTGGTCTGCCTTATCTGTTCTTCTAAGGAGTCATCATCAAGTTTCCGGGAGCTCTGACAGCAAAAGAGAGAGCGCCAGAGACGGTGAAGGTGGAGAGAGACAGGGGGAGAGATCATTAGTGGGGGAGAAGGGAGAGATGCTGGGAGACAGACAGTAGCAGTGACCGAGGAGGGAGAAAAGAAAGGAGAGGAGAAACAAGTGGAGAAGAAAGAAGGGCTGAGGAAGAGAATGCTCTTGCTCAATTTCTGCACGTAATAACTAGATGTTCATTTTTGTTTCAGGCTTCAGGGGAAGGAAGCCATGTGGTGTGAACAGCACAGCACGCTCTGACAGCTCCTTTCTCTGCGATAACCTGGCCTTTACTACAACACATCCCACAAATCAATACAGCGTGGTCAGATGGAAGCAGCACCCTTCATCTGACTTTATCCAACATAGGTAGGAAGATACAACTACTCTGTAGGAGGATGAAACCTGAAGGCAAATAATAGCCTGAGAGCTGGGAGTGCGTGTGGAGGGTAAGTCAGGGAGAAATCTGCAGTGCCGCTGGAAGAAAGCCGGTCTGCCTAGGATGCCCACAGGAACATCCCTCTCCTCCACAGGTGGGCCACATCTGGAATTCTAAAGGGCCTTGGAGTTGATCTTCCCAACTTTCTATGCTTACTTATTAACTTTAGATCTTTTAAGTTTACCTACTCATAGCTAACCCCACCAGTAGGATCAAAGGGTGACAGAATAGTAACTTGCAGTTTTTACCTACATACAAACTTCTAGATTCAAAGTTTCCAAGGAAAGCCCTTAAATTTGAGGCGTACATCACTGTCTGGACAAAAGGCTCCACCTGTACCGGGTGTGTGCGGGAAGCCGACTTTGGAACCTTCCCTTCCCTGACACTCATTCAGTCCCTCTGCTTGATCGCCAGGAGTCAGTGCTCTCAAACAGTAAGGGCTCAGAAGACATTCTTGCAGATGTTTTATAGGGTTCCGCGGTTAACCTCACCTTCTGTGCTAGGTTCCAATCTCCCACTAGCCAGAGCCCGTGGGGTCAGGGCCTTCTCAGACTGGCCTCTTACCGTGGGCTCCATGCCGTCCACAATGCTCTGTATCAGTCTCTTGAGCTCGTTGAGGGCAGTGCGCAAGCTGCCGGCTGGCACATCCTTGGCAGATGAAGTTTCTGAAGATTCATCCATTGAGGAGTCCGTGGAGACAGCTGAGTCAGCACTGTCGTTCCCTCGAAGGTGTGAGCAGAGATAGCGAACCTGGCAGTAGGCTTCCCAGAGCTGCAGTCTCAGCTGTTCCACAGAGAATTATTCTTGATTATGGACTCTAAAGAAGACTGCCACCTGGCCATCTTCTTCTAGTACCTTATCCCAAAATACTGATACACGAGACGTCAGTTCTAGGAGAAAGTTCTAGTGTTCTGTTTTTTTAGATCATCTGTTCCAAGAAATAACCATATCTATTCTGGGTCCAGTCCATCTACACAGATGCCCAGTTCTTACGTCCCTGCTCTCTAGCTTTTCCCATTGGCCACAGAAAGCACTTCTTTATATAATCAATAACTTTGGTGGGAATCAGGGAATGGACAAGGGAACGAGTGGTTCTGGGTATTATGAAAAGTGGGAAGAGAAGCCATTTAGATGGAAAGCATGGATCGTGAATATTCCAGAACTCTGCCAATACAAAAGGTATGAGGCTGATTGTTATTCAGCAAGCATTTCCTAAGAGGCAATGGGGAGACAATGAGTGGGACTTGGCTCTACCTCAGATACTGCTGTCCTCTGGCAGTTCTGCTCATGTCTTGATGGACAAGGTGGGTGGAAAATGGAGGGGCAGGGACACACCTCAGTCAGGGCCTGCTTCATGACACTCTAGCCAGCAGGCTGAGGGGCTGGAACAGGCACAGAGCCACAGCCCCCACCAGGCTGGCAGCTGAGTGCTAGGGAGGATCATGGGTCCTGAGCACCCCCAGGCAGCCTCGCCTGCCGGGTGACAGGGAGGTCAGCACCTGTTCTCTCTCTTGCTCCAGCTCCTCGGCCTCCATGCTCTGCTCGATCTCTGACAGGAGGGATGTGCTGGTGGCGGCAGAGCTCTGCAGACTCCTCTCCTCAGTGAGTTCTTCCACCTTCACCTGCAGCTGTCGGTAGGAGAGACGCACCTCCTGGAGCTCCAGCTGGCTTTGATGCAGCTTTCAAAGAGAGGGCAAATGGCAGTGAAGCTTGCCAAAATCCAAAACCAAGAAAAACTGACCCTGAACCTGATCACGCTTCTAGATCCAACCATTAATTTATAGAAACATATGGAGGAGAGAGGAGCATTTTAGACAACATCAGGGGATGCAATCAGCGAAATCCAGATTTGGGAAATTCTACAGGACAAACATCTCCATTTCTCCAACAAATAAATTTCAAGAGAAAAATAAAGATAAAAGGAGGCACAGAGAGATTAAAAAAGACAAACATATCAACCAACTGCAATGTATAGGCCTATTTTAATATGTTCATTGACAAAGGATGTGAAAAAAATTATGACATTTATAAGACAACTGAAAATTTGAATACTCATTGGGTGTTTGATGATGTTAAAGAAATACTGCTAAATTTTTCAGGTGTGATAGTACTGGGTGACTGGGTGCCATGGCTCATGCCTGTAGTCCCAGCTACTCAGGAGGCTGAGGCAGGAAGATCACTTGAACCTGTGAGTCGGAGGTTGCAGTGAGCTATGATCACACCATTGCACTCTAGCCTGGCTGACAGAGTGAGACGCTAACATAAAAATATAGCACTATGGTTGTATTTTTTAAGGTTCTTATCTTTTAGAGGTAGTACTTTTTATTTATAGGTAAACTTATTAAAATTCTCAGATTTACTTCAAAATAATATTAACATGTGAGAAGAAGAAATGGATGTTATGAAGATGGGGCGGGATTGGAGGGCAATGGGGAACAGGGGGCTTTGTCACACTATTTCACTGTTGAGTCTGTTTGAAACCCTTCAGAATAAAAAATTACACATGCAGGCACACAAAGTGAGATACCATTATGCTCTCACCAAGATGGCTAACACAGATAAATAACTAAAAAAAAATTACATCAAGTGTTGATAGACTGTGGAATAACTAGAACTCGTGCTGCTGGCAGAAGTGGCAAAATGTACAAACACTTTGGAAAACTGTTTGGTAGTCTATAATAAAGTTAAATACACACTTATCCTATGATCCAGCAATTTCGCTCTTAGGTATAGATCCAACAAAAATGAAATGTGCATAAAAGACATACACAGGATGTTCATAATAGCCACAAATGGGAAACAATCCAAATACCAAGGAAAACAGAACAGATAAATAAATTGTGGTATATTCACATGTTGGAATACTACACGATGAAAAAAGAATATACTACTACATGCCATAACATGGATGAATTTCATAGACACAATGTTGAGCAAAAAGCCAGACACAAAAGGGATATAATGTATGCTTCTATTTATAAAAAGTTCCCAAACTTCACCGAGATAGAAAAAAGTTGGAACAGAGGTTTGCTTTTGAGGATGTGGCAGGGTATTCCCGTGGAAATGATAATGGCCTGATAATGGCTGATAATGGCCTGTACCTTGATCTGAATGGTGGTTACACAGGTGTATTTATTTGTAAAAATTCATTGGCTGTCCACTTAAGATTTGTGTGCTTTACTATAGGTATATTATTATTTTCACCAAAAAAATTAAGGGGAAAAAGGGTATCTTGGAAAGGAGCCGGGACTGGAATTTGGGTAGTAATACCAAGAGTTTCCACACCCACCTAACCATTTAACGGTAAGGTCCTACAGCTAGCCCCTCATGTCCCCCATCAGGTAGTTGAGCCAGTGAAAAGAGACTTTCCCAAAACCCCTGGGAAGCAGAACTGGACCCATGACTCCCAGTCCAGGACCCTTTCCACTCTCCACGCACCTTATTTGTCTCGGACAGATGAAATGTCAACCTATTTTAAAGATCTCTGAACAGGAAGTCCCACAGTTAAAGTTCTAACTCTCAGGGGCAGAAATGTATGTATTTTTGCCTTGTCTAATCTAAGTCCTTCATCCTGTGTGTTGTTTGTTCTTTCTCAGTCCTTTCTGAACACTGGAAAGAGCTAATTACTTGGAGACATTCCTTTTCAATAGTTTCTCAAATAGCCTCTATTTTGCAAGCCAAATTTTATATATATTTTATATATCCTTTAGACTTTTCCCATAGACTCTCTCTTGATTTTTAGTGATCTCGGAGATTTTCACATGAGCCTACATTTTTAGAGCTGGCAGGGCCACAGAGATCAGTGAGTCCAACCATCTCAGGATCAAACTGAGAGGAAAGGAGTGATGCCACTGGTAGAGAAGAGACAGTAACGAAGGGATCACGAATAGTGGGCAGGGCTCCTTCCCTCTCTATTTCACCCCCGTCCACATTCTCTCTGGCCCCTTCCATGTGGAGTCCACAACAGTGCACCACTCGCTGGGAAGGTTACTACTGCCAAATATAAGGGGATGACCCAAGCATGACTGCTGGATGCTATCTCCTCTTATCTGTGCACCCCATCACTAATTTGCTTGTAACACAGCAGACTCTAATTACAGAATTGCCAACAGTTTGCTAGCTGCTAGGCACATGGCCACACGCCACATGCACAGGAGTGGTATTGCGTACGTTTCTGTTTGTGTACTGTGCCCTCCCACCCTTTGAAAGATTTCTCGGGGGCAGGTACCGGAAGAACTTTCTGGGATTTAAATTTAACTAAGTTATTCTTTTATAAAATAGCATTTCTGCAGTCACTTCCGTTACATCAAAAAGAGGATAGATGCTGCACTGGTCTTTTCCAGACTCCTGGCCAAGTCAGCTTGTGGCTCCTGCAGAGAGGCAGACTGTGGGGCGGCTGGCAGCAACTCAGAGCTCTACAGTTCTCATGAAGGAAGCGAGCTGCCTTGCAGAGCCTTTAGCCAATCCTTTAGGTGCCCTGGGAGCCTCACCTTTACTGTGCGGTACCAGGAAATGGTTGGCCAATGGTTTCAGTGATCTGGAATAGCCCTAACTAGGAAGGGTTTGGAGCCTGGTTGCTCAGAGAATAAAAAAGGAATCGGCAAGCCTGCTCTGCATGGTTCCCATGAATCAGCAATACCTGTGGGCCCAGTGGGAACTCCTCCAGGCCCCGTTTTGAGAAAACTCAGAAAGATAAAAATCAGGGGTACAAAAAAAAAAAGAGACATTCCTAAGAAGCATTTGGCACAATTACAAACAGTATATTAAACTGACAAAATGCTTCACAATTATTTTCCAGACAAGTCCACACACATCTCAGCAGGAGAAGTTCAGCACAGACAAGTATGAGTTCTTATGCACTGGACAAAATTAGTTCAATTACTCATGCACACTCAAAGGTGCTTAATTAATTATAACAGCAAGAGAACAAAGGACCAGGAGAGGTCTGCACTCTTGTTAATAACTAATTCACCAACTGGAACTGGACAGACAGACACAGAAAAGCCAAACCAAACAAAGGAAGAGCATATTAAATATAAGAATCCTCTAAAATAAGAAATATCATCCTTTATATAACAAAGACAACACTAAGCATACTTATGTGTATGAATAAGGATGACACTAAATCCTTCGTGTCATGCAAACTTGTATAGTATGCTAAATTTAAGCTCACAATACTCATGTGAGCTGAAGTGGGGGTGCTCTCCTCATTTCAGGGATCTCAGGGAACTAAGACTGTGAGATGCTAAGTGATTTGCCTAATGGGACATGATCAGCGTCAGAGCAAGGTCTAGACTCCAGGTCAGCTGCTTCCTGGGTCACCCCATAGTAAGTGAGGCCTGTGCTCTGCTGACAAAATCTGCCCACTTGCTGGGACTAAGCCCTGCACACATTTGTAAGATACCCAGCTGGGTCTGAAACAAGGCAGTTAGGGGACCCTTAGAGGAACAAATTGATTTCCTTTACTGGGTATTAAGAGTTCAGCAAAATCTTTGATTTATACCAGGAGCTCGATGAGTAATAATTTTTAGCCCTATTCTCAAGCCTGAAAAAAAAAATCAGAGTCAGATTTGATCAGTGGTTTAAAAATCTATTTTTGACAGCAGAAATTTTTATTTCTGTATCAATGCAGCTATGTCAGCAACTTAAGGGCTTTCTGGAGGACACTGGTAATTAGTGGCAACCTAAGGGGAGTTTCATGTGAACCGAACAGAACTACAAATGGTAAGGAAAGATGATAATTCAGCCCATAAATGTAGATTTTCCAAATGAAAGAACTGCCTGACTTGCTGCATGTCCTCAGATGAGGGACACCCTCTTGTTGGTGAAGTCGAACTGGGAGACAGTGGACGTGCAGATGGGAGCACGGGCATGAGGCGTGACCCAGGGCTCTTGCTCCTGAGGACCATGCAGCCCACTGTGCTGGTCAGGCAGCAACAGTCCACCAGGTCCAGATCTTACCCCCCATCCCCAGGTCCCCAATTCTTGATTTGAAATAAGGACTTTCCATTTGTGAATTCATGCTAGAATGAGTTTCTTTTAGAGGCAAGGGCTGTTTTTCTATTTCTCTGTACTTCTTTTCCTTCTCCTTGCCATACTCTATCTCAGCAACCCTCAGGAGTGTGTTTGATGGGGTAGTAAACGCTGGCCAAACACTGACTTTCAGAGGCAAGTGATAAAAAAGAAGTTATCATCCACAACAGGTAAAGCAGGTAGGAGGGTCTGGTCTCAATTCTACCAAGGACTTTGGATAAACAGTTAATTTTTTTCTAAGCTTCAGCTTTATAATGAATGTGAAAGTACTCCAGCCCCTGTAGAGTAGCATACAAATGTTCACTGCCATTATCATCAACCTTGAAAAATAAGCAAGCCTCTTCCATTTTGAAAATTGCTATGAAGCTTTAGCCAGCACCAGCTTCTCCCATCCAAGTACTAACCAGGCCCAACTCTGCTTAGCTTCCGAGATCAGATGAGAGAGACCATTTTCTACTCATCATTTACTGAGGCCCTACTATATAAAATTACCAGCTGATGGTAACAAAAACATGGGAGAAAAGCTGTTAATTTTCCCTCAAAGAGGTTCCCCTCAGGTATCAGCTTAGCTGATGGTGTCGGTAACAAGTGATCTTAGCCTAAGACGCAGTTTCCCTGTCCTACACCCCAGGGCTTTCATACAGCCTACCTACGAGCCCAGTGGGACCCTCTGCAGCCTGGTCTTTAGGCAGGGACCCACTTGGTGCTCAAACATACCTGGCCAACCACTTCGTATAAATGTCACTGCTGCCATTTAACACACTCCTGCCATGCTCAGAGGATGCCCAGAGGGAAGCAGTGTACTCCTAGTCTCTGTCCCCAGATGCTCCTAGGCCAGACCTGCAAAGCATCTTGGTAGCAGATGCTGCACTCTATTTCGGTGGTGGCAATAGGGCTGTTGTGATTATCTTTTTGTTTTGGGAGTTGTTTCTTGTCAAGTGTGAGCTTGGGGATTCAGCTGGGGCCTGGAGGCAGTTCCCAAATAAAATAAAAATACGGCCATGAAGCAATTTCCTTCAGGAAGAAAATAAAAAAAGACTAATGAGGCTCACAAAGGGGTCAACCTGTGCCTTTTCTGGCAACTGGCAGAAGCAGGATTTAAGTCTTGCTGTGTTCAATGGGCAGCTTCTCGGTTTCTGCTTTGTGTCAGCCAACTAAATCCGTTGGTCCAGGAAAGCAGCAGCAGAGAGCACTGAGAGCCAGGTACAGAGTTACAGGTTCTCTCTGAAATCTTCTAGCAGATTTCACAAATGCTAGGAGGCCAGAATGCCAATCCCAGTGTTCCAGCCATGTTAATAGCCCAGAAAGAACTCTGTGAAATTGCTCCAAGGGCCAGTGGCTCAGAACACACTGAAAGAATGACCTGTGGGTAGCAATGCATTTCCTCTAGGCAGACCCAGAAGGGCCAAGTGAGTGACTGCCCAAAGGAATTACAACAGGGCCCACATGAGACCTCAGTGTCACCCACTCCCCACAGACCACAGCGGGGATGCCGGCCTCCTAGCCCTTTCTTTCTGGCTAAGTAGCTAAGTTGCTCCTTTTGTCTGGCCTGGTCCTGCACGACAGCTTCTCTGGCCCAGTACCTGTAGGTCTTTGTCATGGCCCTGCCTCTCCAGGATCAGCACCCGGTCCTGCAGCTCCTCCACGGTCCCTTGGAGCAGGTCATTTTCCTCTAAGGTGGCACTGAGACGATGCTCCAGCTCCCGTTTCCGATCTGACAGCATCTTGATCTGAAAGGGTGGAGAGCCACAGGGGTGGTGTGGAGTTACACCCAGGCTGACAAGTGGGAAGGAGGGACTAGCCCCAAAACACGAAGGCACGTGTCTCTCAGTGCTCTGCCCAGGGACTTGGCCCCCTCCCCCCCCAATCTCTATGAGAGAACAGCTGTGAAATCCTAAGCTGAAGAGAAAACCCCTCCCTTCTAGAAACCTGTCTGGGAAGGGGTGGGAGTTGAGCTTTGAGGCGGCTGGAATGTGGGATGCCAGGCAGAGGAAGGGAAGGCTAGGGCCTGGAAATTCCAGAGATAAGACAGAGAAGAGCCCCACCTTGCCTGCCCTCAGTTTTACCTCAACCCTACAATTTGCGGGGGAAATGGAATCTAACCTGCCGTACTACTCTTCCTTCTCCAGTCGTGATGGGAGAAAACGCCCAAGAAATCCTTTGGAGCCGCAGTGTTTCCAGAGTCTGGGGCTCCCCTCTGCCCTTCCCCCACTGCCAGCCCCTCTGGTACTAGAAGTTACAGCTCAGAGCCGGTGCCCTGAGTTAATGGAAGGGCTAGCAGGGCACAGAATGCAAAGCAGTGCCTGCATTAGCCCGTGTCCCTGGAAAGAGCAGGACAAGGACACAAGTGAACACTGACTTGACTCAAGCTTTTACCCAAGCAAGCAATTCGAGAATAGAGGCAAATCCTCTCCTTTTATCAAACAGGCTGACATATTTGTACACTGAGTACCTAGTCAGTCTCATGATACATGAATCTTCTTTTAGGAAGGTCTAATTGCTTCAGTGTCAGTGAGAAAACGAGGAAAAGAGGAAAGAGATGCCAAGTCTTCTCTGGCCGCAAGGTTTGCAGGGTGAGGAGCTGAGCTAGTCTTCCCAAGGCCAGGGATCCTTTGCCCAGGGAATACCGCCCAGCTCAGGGGCTCCAGAGAGCCTTCCCAAGTCTTCCCAATTGGCACTGGCTTTGGGGGGAACTTCTGGAGCCTTGCAAGTCCTCCTATTCATCAGTTCCCTGCTGGAGTGATTTCTCAACCAGCTTCTTGTTTGTGAATATTTTCTTGACATGGTTAAGATGTTCTCCAGGCTCTCTATTCTACCTTGGATACAATTCCTTTAGGCTCTTGCTTGGGTAAGTTTTGGGGATCGACCTCAGAACTTTTCCAGGGGAGATTTTGAAATGAATGCCTAACTTGCTTCAGGTCTTCTGAGAGCCGTCTCTCCCTTTGCTTTCTGGCCGTTCTTCCTCTGCACACTAGAATTCTGCCCACAGGGCACAGATCTTCTTTGGCCACCAATCAATCAGATAGGGTGCCGTCCTGGGAAAATGAAGTGCGTGGCCTTTGTCCAGACAGATCAGGTATCTGGCCAAAGAAATACTGTCTCTCAGGTGTGCCCCTGGGTAAGGGACCAATAGAAGCAAGCCCATTTTGTGAATGAGCCTACTATTTCCTACACTGAAGCAAAGTTACCCAAGTGAAGGGAATTCTTACTCCAGTTGATTTTCATTTAATTACCCTCTGACCTGTAAATTTTCCTTCCCATGAATCATCTTTGTTTCCCAAGTTTCAGTCAGTGAAGTAATGAGGTAATATGATTCTGATATACAACTGATCCTTAAAAAAACTTAAAGGGGTCAGTCAGAGCTGTAAGAAGTAACTTATCTGAAATGATTAATTTCACACCTTGGCTTTTAAAAGTGGCAGTGTTTACAGATGAAGCAAGGAGTCCAGCATGAGGCCACCCTGCCCCACCCTACACACCCTGAAACTTGTGACCAAACCAGGCAGTAAACATCCCTGGAAATGACCCTGTCCCTGAGGGTCTAGAAAAAGTGAATAGGTCAGGGAAAGAGGAAGACAGGCACCTCAGTGGAGTCGGAGCCTGGGAGAGGTAGTTGAACGGCAAGTCATGCACACAAAAGGTCACAGACAGGCATGCCAAACCCCACCGGAACAAACTCTACTTACTTCAAGAACCTGCTGCTCAATACCAGTAGGAATTCCAGGGGAAAGAAGGAAGGAAGGGAATGGGAGGCAGGAGAAAAAGAGAAGATATTGACAGACTTTAGGAAAAATATCCTCAGGTCATTTACGAAGCAGGGGAGCAGCCTGCCTGGGTTTCTCTGGCCTGCCCATGATGGCTCATTCCTTAACCACAGTGGAAGGGGCACATTCAGTCTGGCCTTAGACTGTCCCTCAAACTTTGACTTAGCCGAAGGGCTGCTGTTCATATACTTGGCTAAGGGGTCCTCAAGAGCAAATCAGGTGGAAGCCTCCCAAGGGGGAGGCCCTGTGACCTGGTGATAAGAACCTTCTCCTCTCTGTACCTCTTGCAACTAGATTCTCACAGGATTGTTCCACAAGTGCTACTTTGTTTTTCCCCCTGGCCCACTCAGGGCCATAGACCCTGGCTGCCATGTTCTGGCCTCTCCTATGCTTTCAATAACATTATGTTCCAGGTACCACACAAGGTGTTTTTCGTGTATTTACCCATCCAGTCCTTACGAAAATCTATGAAGCAGAAACTTCCATTTCTCCCATTTTACAGATGAGAATAATAGCAGACCCTATTAAGATGGACTGAACTGGTCCAAATGGAATGGAGAAAGAGAAGATGGTCTTCTCCACCTTCTATTTGGGATTGGGGAGGATTTTTGGGGAGAGATTAACATATTCAGGATAATGTAGGCCATTCATGATTTCAACACACTCAGCAGTAACTCTGAGCAACTTTTATTTTTTCAGACAACAGAGGAACATGGATCAAGTGTTCCCCATTTAGTTTCCCACAGAAATGTCTTTCTTTAGAGATTTTAGTCCTTTTTATACAGAGCAGGTGTCTGTTTCTTGTTCAGAGGGCTCCTTATCCAAAGACCCAGTGCAGCGCCCCCAATGAGAAAAGCACTCCTCCGCCTTCCCGCACTGCGGCATGGGGAGGCTCACCTCAGCCTGAAGGCTCTCCAGCCTGATGATGTGCTGGTTGGTTGACGAATTTTTCTCACGAAAGTCTTCTCTGAGGGCGTGGACCTGCATGGAGAGCTGTCTCTCAACTTCTGATGCCTGAAACAGAGGATACCCTCAGAGCCGATTCAGAGATTGTACAAAGGCAGGGAGTTAAGAGTTTGCCTTTCACTTATGCATCTCTTTTTGCACTTTCCTGTAAGGAGCAGTAGAGGAGATGCTGCCTTCTCATCCATGATCCATTCGTTCTCTAGCACCAAAAGAAGACAAACACCCATCCCCACCTCCACTATTAATGATGCTGTCTAGGTCCAAGATCACATTACTGACCAGAGGAAACAGGCCCAGCAAATAGTAAGCTCTCATATGTGACTTACCATCATTATCATCTGGCTATAGCAGAAGTTCAGCAAATTTTTACGAGAAAGAATAAAACTGATATACCTACTGCCTTAGAAATGCCTTTATTTCTCCCATCAGTTTCCTCATCTGGGCTCAGGCAAATCATCTGTCTGCACTTCTCACTTCCACTCAACATGGGTGCTACATGAAATTCCCTGTCATGTCTGTTAAGATTTTTGCCATTATTCCTCAAGGACATTTTCACAACTTTTAATTCTTTAGAGAGTGCTGGCTGAGGTGCTTGTTTTCAACCCCGATTCACTGACTCTCTAATGCTAAAACACAGCAAACATCAAAATACCATTTGGTGTTGCAAGAGAGTCATGGGAAAGCCAGCTCACTTGGTAACACATGAACTCTAGCCCTCCTCCTGTGGGCCCACCCAGACCCCACTGAGGAGAGCCCTGGCTACCGCCCTGCAGAGCGAGCTGCCACAGGACAAATTCAGCAATTGCTTCAATGCTTTTTTGAGGCCAAATGGGGTCGGTAAGCTTTACGGGTTCTAGAGAGAGAGCACTGTGTGCTGGACTGGTTAGGAAAGGCTTTCAGAGGAGGGGGGATGGTGATAATGTTGAAATGGTAGGCTAGCTGTTCAATGAGGCTCTCACAGTAATGGTTACATGTTCAATAGTTCTTTTTGTCTTCTAGTACTTTATAATCAATTGTCCATCTTTCTGTTGTTTCCACAGATTCAACAAATGTTGCCTCACTGGACTACAGAGCCACTTAAGATTCTTAACCTATAGTTGTGTTTTTTAAACAATTACAAAACACAAATCAAGCCACAATCTAGTTGATTTTCATTTAAATACCCTCTGACCTTTACATTTTCCTTCCCACGAATCACCTTTGTTTCCCAAGTTTCAGTCACGAGGCAATGCGATTCTGATACACAACTGAACCTTTTAAAAAAAACTGAGAAGTTCAGAACTACAAGAAGTGACTTATTTGAAATGCACAATTTCCCAGCTTGGCTTTTAAAAGTAGCAGGGTTAATGGCTGAAGCAAGGAGTCAGCATGAGGCTACCCTACCCTAGCCCACACACCCTGAAACTTGTGACCAAACTAGGCAGTAAATATTCCTGAGAATGTTTCCGCCATATTCTTTTTCCTCTATATTCTAGATTTAATTTCAGACACCAGTAGCTTTAGACTTCTCCATTACTTAGAAACCTGTTTGTCACTCGCTCTTGCCTAAAAATCACATCAGTAATATTTACTGAGTGCTTACAATGTGCCAAGAACTGTGCTAAATGCTTCTAATACATTATCTCAATTGTTATCCCCAATTTACTAATGAAGGAATAGGCTGAGGAAAGTGAAGGAACTTGCTCAAGAGCTCAGTAAATGACAGCATCAGGATGGTAAACTCTGGGCTACTTTATCCTCAAATTAGGACTATAATACTGCCTTCTTGTGTTTTGAAATAGTTTTTCACATTCCTGTTGCTTACTACTGAAACCAAACCGTACATGTGTCCAATTTAGCAAGGCTTTTTTTCCCCTTTCCTTCTTTTTTAATACTAAGCAATTTCATTTGAGACTTTTGAAATTTCTTCTAATGGAATATAGGGCCCATTTGAAAATCAACTCCTGTGGTTTCACTGCCTATACTGTATTCAGTTGACTATTGGGGTTTTGAACATATTTAGATTTGCAAAGCACTGGGTAATTCAGGTAGCTGATCTTATTCCTAGCATCACCTCTTTGACATGAATCACAAGACAACAAAGCCACAGAAATGCACTGAGGACTACGAATCTAGCTCAGCTGGTATTAGAAATGCTCCTGTAGACTACCTCCCCTCAAAGCCATCTTCTTAGAAATAGAAATTTGTCTCTTCCTACCAGGAAGGTTGACTCCAGAGCCTCAGCTCTTAACCACTAACCTATAGTTTCCTTCAAATATTTGACTTCTCAGATATGCCGAGGGATGTACTTTTTTCAAAGGCTTTTAACCTGCATTTCTCATTTGAATTTCCAACAGCCCTAAGAAGCAGGAATCACTGGCCTCTTCTTGCAGACAAGGAGATAGAGGCTGAGAGGGTGTGGCACCCCACTGATCTTTGGCCACCACACCACCTTCCAGTCAGGGGGCCAATCATTTGCCTGTGATGGTGATGGAGGGGATGATCAGAGTTATAAACCTAACATTTGCAAGGAGCTAATGTACCTGTCAAAGTAAATTATTTTCTTCTTTTTCAGAGATGGAATCTGGCTCAGATCTTTAGATTTGATTAACGGAATAAATATTAGCTAATTCTGCACGTAAATTAAATAATAACCTTTTAAGTTTATATACAGCTCTAATGTTCTAAATGCTTTCTGGAAGCTAAATTCTAAATCAGGAAACAAAAAGCCAACCTCAGTTCCATAATAAATTTCAGAGGTTCTCTGAAGCTCCCCAAGTAGGAGAGTTAGCCAGGGTAGCAGCAATCTCTCTGAAGGGACCCACATTCTGCTCCTGAGAAGAAGGATGGTATTGTGGGAAGAAAAAAGCTTAAGGGTTACAGGGTTACAGTTCCTGTCCTGCCATATGTGTATATGTATACAAGTTACATGAGTCTTTTAACCTAGTCTTGCATTCCCAAATGATAAATATATTCCTCTACAAAATTATCAACACAAAAAGGAATACTCCATTTCCCTCTTTCTAATTGCAGGATTGAGTTGAACCACTGAAGTTTAGGGAAGTGAGAAAGGAAAGAAATATTATACTGTCAAAATTTAGGGCAACTGTGGGAAGTAGTAAAAATCCAAGGATCAGTTGTTGCTCCAAGGATTAGCTGTTTGACACCGTGTATATGTTACAGCAGGGGTCCCCAACCTATGGTGAGTTGTATAATTATTTCATTATATATTACAATGTAATAATAATAAAGTACACAATAAATGTAATGTGCTTGTATCAATCCAAAACATCCTCCCTGTTCCTGGTTCATGGAAAAATTGTCTTCCATGAAAATGGTCCCTGGTGCCAAAAAGGTTGGGGACCGCTGGTGCTACAGGGCACTGTCAAACACATGGTCCACTTTGGGCTCTGCCCTGAAAATAGCCTGTTAAAGTGGCCTGGTCAGGATCATTAAGGTAGTGGGTCAAGCTAAAAAATATGGAGAAATACAGAAATATTTGGCAGCCAACTCTTTTCGTTCAGGTGGCTCTTCACAACTATTCAACAGATACACAGGAGCTATTCCTTTCTTGGAGAAACAAAGTTTCCTGCTTCTAGGTTTGGGGCAGAGTCATGGCCCTGTGACCTTTTCTGGTAGTGGTGGTTGGGTATGAAATTAGGACAATTCATCCTTATAGTAGAAAATGACAGGCATGGGTCTCATAATTTACTTCTCAATAGTATTGGCTATTGTGCCTGACTAAGCAGCTAACAACAGCTGTGGCAACGAACAACACCTGCAGTCACAGGTGAATTTAAAACAAATGGAAAGATTTTCAGGTATTTGTTGTTTTCTTTTTAAACTCATTTTTCTCTATAATAAAAGAAATTTTAAAAATTAAAGAGAAATGAAGAATTAAAATGAAAGTTAAAATCTCCATTTACCCCAAATCATTAGTGCCAGTCTCCAGAAGTAATCATTATTAGACATCTTTCTTGTTAGCCCTTCTAGAAATTTTTTATTCATACCTATGTATCTAAAACATTATCCAAAAACTCACCTTTTTCTAGTGTGGCAGTCAATGTGTTAAAGCTGAGAATACTGAGGGTAAGTCATGTTCCTAAAGTCAGACTGGTGTTGGTGAGTGCTGGACTTGGATTCCCACCCAGATCTGCTACCTCTGCAGTCTACTCTTAGTCTCAACACCACAGTGCCTCCTCTCCCTTTTCTCTGTCTCAAAATGCTTATAAAATGAAAGTGACATTAGGGCAACAACCTTGAGTTTATTCTAATTTAGGACAGAGGGTGATTATAAAACATTGGTACTTTACTGTGATTGAAAAATGTGCTTTAAGGACAATACTTTAAAAAGAATTAAAATTATTTTAAAATTTAAATGTAACAAAACCTCATCACAGAATATACTAGCATTTAAGTTTTCCCCCAATCTTTCTATGTATGTGTGTTTCTACACAATTAGTTATGCTCACACTGTTCGTATAGACTTTCTTTTTTCACTTAGCAATATATCAAAAGTATTTCCGTATTATTACTCTTCTTAGTCATCACTTTATATGACTGTGTAATATTCCACCAGGTATTTCCTTTACCACTCCCTTACTGTTAGGCATCTGGGATTTCCCCATATTTTGCAATTATAATGCACTGATGAAAACATGTCACTGGGGTGGTGGTGGCAGAACTAACCTGAGTAGAAGTGCACTGGACAACTCTGCTGTGTCAGAAAGGTAGATAAATACACTTTAGAAAAGAAAACCCACATCAATTTGAACCTCAAATGGGTTTTTGATTAGTCTTTGCTTAACTTGAAAATCCCATTAACCAATGTGTGTATTTCCCTATTCTCAAGGTTTTACTGTTTAAAAACTTTCACATTTGATAATGGGTGCCATGAGCCTACTAGTAGCATATTACAGGATAAG
The DNA here is from genome assembly GCF_000956105.1 of Propithecus coquereli. Taxonomy (NCBI): domain Eukaryota; kingdom Metazoa; phylum Chordata; class Mammalia; order Primates; family Indriidae; genus Propithecus; species Propithecus coquereli. Next base: position 2,120,984 of record NW_012148775.1, on the reverse strand, counting down.
GCTCCTTTTTACTCTCTTATTTATAGTAATAAAAATGATAGACATCAAATTGGTTTCACTGATCAACACCTAAGTGCACATATAAGAATAACATTTATTGGGCGTCGGGCAGGTGGGAGGGGGGAGGAGGGGATGGGTATATACAAACATAATGAGTGCGATGCGCACCATCTGGGGGATGGACACACTTGAAGCTCTGACTGGGGGGGAGCGGGGGGGGGCAAGGGCAACATATGTAACCTAAACATCTGTACCCCCATAATATGCTGAAATAATAAAAAAATACAATTTAAAAAAAATGATAGGCATCTATTGGATGATCAACAAATGCAAAACATTTAAAATAATTTTCTGTTCTCACTATGCTTGAGTGTGCTAATTCTCCCCAAAAGCCTTTCAAAAATAAAGCTCGGAAGTGAAGTTTTTCATGTGTTTATATTTTCCTTAATGTTTAAAGACAATGAGATTTTTGCCAATACCTTTCCAAAGAAAAGGCTTCATTTCAGGCAGTATGGTAGGCTAGGTTATTTGGACTAACCCTCCTACTGAAAAATGCTGGATAAACAGAACAGACTTCTTACAAGCATCAAAAAGCTGACAAGATAGTGATAGAGCCACGGTAATGGTTCACATATGTTAATAATTCTGAGAGACAAAAGAGATAGAAAATAGAAATGTTAGTATATTCTCCCTAAGTTTAAACTGCAATTCCAGAAAGGACAGAGTGAATGGGACAGAGACACTATTTGACAAGATAATGATGGCTGGTAATTTCCTAACCAATGAAAGACACCAATTCACAAATTCAAGAAGCCCAATGAACCTAAAGCAGAATAAATAAAAAGAAATCATACCTAGATATACCATAAAGAAACTGCAGAACACCAAAGACTAAGAGATGATCTTGAAAAGCAGAGAGAAAGAAAGATTATCTTTCCAAAGAAAAGACTTGGTTTGCCTAATACCCACCAATAGGGCCCGTATTAGCAGATCTCTTTAAAATAAAGATACATAATAATGAAAATATGAAAAGACATTTTCTTGCTGAAATCTTCCAATGGTTCCCTGTTACCAACAGGCACAAAAGGCCTTCCAAAGCCAGTCCCAACCAATCTTCCATCTCCTATAACTCTGTCCCCTTTAACACTATTCTCTTTCCCTAGATATGCTTCTTCCCAATTTTTCACAAGATTAACTATTCTTTGTCTTTCCAGAGTGAGCTGTAGCATCACCTTGTCTAGGAAGCTCTCTACGCTCCTAGACTTCCCAGGGAGCTTCTCCTTTGGGTTCTCATAGCAGCCTAGACACAAACTCTAGCAGACCACGTACTCCATTTTATTATACTTATCTGCTTATGAATCCTCCTCCTTTATCTCATTTTAAGCTTTTTAAGGAGATTGCGTCTGATTCATTGTTGTATTCCCAGTAGCTAGTACAGTGCGTGGCCTATGGTACGTATTCAAGAAATGTCTGAACTGAACTGGATAAAGAAACTTTCAAGGCTTATCCATACTGTCCTGGAGAAATTAAAAGAATTATGTCAGCCTGGTGCGGTGGCTCACGCCTGTAATCCTAGCACTCTGGGAGGCCGAGGCGGGCGGATTGTTTGAGCTCAGGAGTTCAAAACCAGCCTGAGCAAGAGCGAGACCCCGTCTCTACTAAAAATAGAAAGAAATTAATCGGACAACTAAAAATATATATATATAGAAAAAAAATTAGCCGGGCATGGTGGCGCATGCCTGTAGTACCAGCTACTCGGGAGGCTGAGGCAGAAGGATCGCTTGAGCCCAGGAGTTTGAGGTTGCTGTGAGCTAGGCTGACGCCACGGCACTCACTCTAGCCCGGGCAAAAGAGTGAGATTCTGTCTCAAAAAAAAAAAAAAAAGAATTATGTCTAATTGTACAGTAAGGCTAACTACAGAATGAAAACAAAACGAGCAAAAAATCTTCAAGGAACTAGAGCAGACATACAGACCCAAAATTTAAAATAAATGTCAAAAAAGTTTCATGAGCCTTTTCTGCATGGCCAGATTCATCCTAGGTACCAGGGATACAATAGTGAAGATGACAGATCTGGTCCCCATTTTAGACTCCAAGAATGTCAGAGCTGGATCTTACTTAAAAAAATGAAAAAACAGTTATTTGAACTCCTTCATTATACAGATGAGGAAACTGAGGCCCAGAAGGGATGCCCTTAGTCACACATGAGTAAAGGATAAACAAGTGAGATACCTAATTTAGGAAGAAAGACAGGGACAGATGGGAAAGCAAATCATAGGAAACAAGGACCTTTAACAGCAATGCAGAGAAAGGATAAAGAAAGAGAAGAAAAAACAAAACAAAACTTAGGCTTAGCAGAGCCCTGATGTTTGCAAATATGTATTTAGAGGAAAGTATTTCCTTTTCTTGGTCTCTTATCCTAGGTTTCAACTAGTTTGAAATTTATTTTACTAATTATTTTAATCTCCCCTCTGCTATACTTTGAGGGCTAACATTCGGGACATTATTTAGCACATCACTGGTACCAAATACATCTTTGGAGAATGAAAGGTTTCTGTTTTTTTTTTATTAGAAAGTCAATTTTTCTTTCAAGTTCTATGTTCATTTTATAATATAGAGCATTCTCTCTAGACCTCACAAAGCACTGCTTTAGTACCAAAGAAAACATAGAAATAAACACCTAACAATTCAAGTAAAAAACCTGAGATTTTAACAAACTGAAACTTCATATTGCTCAAGCTTTTCATTTTATTTTAGAGTTTAATGAGTATCTGTTTTTTGAACAGCCCAAAGATTGAAGCCTGTGAAGGTAGACATTTGCCTGTCTAACCCATGTTGAGTTACTGGGTTCTTACATGTTTATTCTGTTACATGATGATAATCGTGGCTGTGGACATTTGCTCTACTACTCTACTAATCCTACCTTAGTTCAGGTATATGATGCAGGCAGATGAAACTCATGCTGTACCCAAGGGTTATGTGCAAGGATATTCACTGAAGCATTAATTTTAATGGCAAAAAATTGGAGGCAATCTAAATGTTTACTGTTAGTAGACTGGATTAAAAACATTATATAATAGTATATCAGTGCAACAGAATGCTATACACATCTACTCCCATTAACATGGAAAGATTTCAACAATCTTGATAAAGTAAAAAAAAAAAAAAAGAATATTTGATCCCATTTGCATGAACTTATTTATGTGTACATATTTAGTTATGTGTTCACATACAGGGAAGAATGACTGGGGCCAGGCATGGTCACTTGGGAGGCTGAGGCAGGAGGATTGCTTGAGCCCAGGAATTCGAGGCTGCAGTGAGCTATGATTGCACCTGTAAACAGCCACTGCACTCCAGCCTGGGCAACACAGCCAGACCCCTT
>NW_012148775.1:2105948-2117258 GCF_000956105.1 Propithecus coquereli | reverse complement strand
ATAAATATCAATCTAGGGAGAAAGGTGAAAGGAAAAAAAAATGTGTTAGTGAGGCCAAGAGTTTGAGACTGGTCAAGATAAAATAATGAGACCCCTAGCTGTACCAAAAAAAAAAAAAATTGTGCTGTTAACATAAAACAAAGATCAGGAATTTCAGTAATAACAAGGCTGGGAACAGTTATACAATAATCACAACAAATTTCAGAAAGCGTAAGCTTAGAAAGATTGAGAAGGGAAAAGTCATTTGCTTTTTATTTTATTTTTTAAAAAACCCAAACCTTCAATTTTGAAAATATTCGAACTTTCATGTCCCTGTGAGAGAATAAAGAATACGACACAATCTTCATCCTTAAGTAGCTGAAAAACATGAGATTAACACTCACGAAGCAGCCAATACAATGCACAGAATATAAACTGGCAGGTGGTATGAGAAGTACACAAATAACTCAAGCCAAAATATGGTAACTGTCTTAAGAAAAGGAAGAACAAAGTACATAGCTCTGTGGCCTTGAGAAAATTAACCATTCTATACCTCAGTTTCCTCATCTGAAAGATGGTGATTAAAAGATCTACCTTTCAAGTTACGCTAGCATTAAAATGTAACAATGTATATGAAATGTTTATTTAGCCCAGATTAATTATGTAATACATCACTATTATAATACTTACGATAAAGTGAAAACTCCAAATAGAATATGGCTTTCACTCAAAGGAAAACATGCAATTTGACAGCTGAAACCTCAAACAGCATCTGGTTCAAACCCCTAATCGTGCAGGTGATGAAACTGAGGTCAACAAAGTCAGGCCTATCAGGTGAGTGAAAGTAAGGGTCTGCCCAAGACACAGAGCTAGCTACCCTTCGACTCCCATTTCAATTTCTTTCTATTTCATTACCTCTTTTTTAGTAGAAAACAAACAGCCACATATTGGATGATTTTCAGGGATACCAAAAACTCATCCTCTGGAATTAGGAAAGTCTGACGTCAACTAACAATGTTTATTACTCATGTGAGGGAATGCCCAATAAAGTCAATGCTTTACTGGCAGTCCTGATTATAGGAAGCATGTGTGAAAGCCGCTCTTTGACATTTATAAGTAATACGCCCACTGGTAGAAACCATGTCTAATTTTGTTTTATTTCAGCTAACTTTAAAATTAGAGCACAATAGCATTTTTGTTACTATCATTCTTTTAATCACTATCACAAACGTAATCCCCTCAGCATCAAAGACTGGCAACTCCAGCAGCACAAGCTTTAATTGAAAAAGAAAAAAAAGGACAAATGTTGATCCTGGTTTTGTTTCTGAAAAAGGACTATTATTTAATGTCAGGTTCCTGCTGCTAGTTAATAAAAAAATATTTCAGAAGTCAGAAAGAATAGATTTTTAAGTTTCATTTTTAAATGTTCTATGAAGACTCAAAACAAACAGGCCCCAGATATTCCCAACACGCTGTATTCACAATTAGAGCTTTTGATTCAGTCTCAGTCTTTTTTTTGTTTAACCAAAATGACACAATCCTCTGTGTTAACTTGATGGCCTGGCACTTTGCACTAATTCCAACATGGATGGAACACTTACTATGCTTTGAATTGGGGATACAGAGATGAATAAGACAGTTCTAATGCGAAAACTCGACAGTCTTTCTTCTCTACCAGTTACTCTACCGTGTGACCTCAGGCAAATGCTTAACTCTCTGTGCCTTAGTTTCCTCACTTACAAAATGAAGATAAAGTAGTACCTCGCTCATAAGGTTGTACAGATGAAATGAATTAATATATGTAAAGCGCTTAGAACAGTGCCTGGTACGCAGGAGACACTATGTGTTTTCTGTTGTCGCTATTGTTATTATATTCATCATTATTATTAATAAAAGTCAGATCTAATAATCTCAAAGATCAATCCTGATACTTAAGTCATTGGCACAGAAAAGTTTAAAAGATTAAATGTAAATGAGGGCAGACCTTAAAGAGCCTGAAGAAAGAGCCTACAAAAATTTGGCATAGGGATTGACAAAAGACAGAGAGAAGGACAGCCCCAACAGAGGGAGAGTTAGTTGCAGGGAATTTAAACTTTTGTCCATGAATAGTCGTTAGTAATAACAGAGAAACCTTAAAAATTTTTGCAGGTAAAGGGGGAAGCAGATGTGAAAATGTAGCCAAGCTAGAAGAATTACTGTTCAGCTAAACTGAGGCATTGCACCCCAAGAACATGTCTGCCTTGGAATAGGCTTCCCAGTTCCCTCAGGGTTGAAAATACTACAAAGACCTTGGACTTCCTAGAATGTGAAATGTTTATACTTTGAAAAGGAGACTGTATGGAGATGCTTGGAAAAGAAGTTGAGAATCTTTTCCTAACAGGAAGGTTGGGGGAAGGTAGACATTTGGAATGACATTCTACTTAGCAAACTTTAATTTAGAACGGTGATGGGTATGGGCTGGGGTATACACTGAGGAGTCCTCACTGGAAGACAAGTGATGCCACAGGGACACATTCAGGAGTCCCTCAGAAAATAACTGTCATGTGTAATCCTAATAAAGAAAGAAAACTTCAGTATTTTTAATGCTTTTTTCCCCTTTGGGTCACATGGCTCACCAGGGGACTTACCTAGACCTGAAAAGAAGGTTAGAACATTAAAATGTTCTTGTTTGGAGACGGGGAAGGGTTAGGGGGAAAATGCTTTCCAAACTGGCGGTCACTTTCTTCTTCTAACCAACATAAAAACAAGACTATTAATCAAATTATGCCTTTTTATTCAAAGTGCCATCTTCCCTGAAGATGCCTCCATGACTTTGCTCATGGTGTACTCCCTCTTTTGGAATGTCTTTCCCTGAAATTTTCACCTGATAAATTCTTAACCTTAAACGTGTAGTTCAGAGGTGACCTCTATACTGCCTTCATAATTTCCCACGGTAAAGCTATTACATTATTTGCAGTTTTGTAATCCTCTATCAGAGCACTTATCATATATTCTCTTTTTTTTAGTTGTATACATGTCTGTTTTCTTGGACTGGGAAGGACTTATGGGCAGGAATTATATCTCCTATTTATCCTTGTTTCCCTAATAAAGTAAACAGCTTATAGTAGATACTCAAATGTTTACTGTTAAGATAAAATGTGAACAAATTAAGTGGGTACTTTTTGTCAAAGTCAAGCGATGACTGCAGAAAATAGAAGTGGGATTAAACTAAACCCTAGAAGTGCCCCTTTAGCAAGGTTCCACCAGGATCACCAGGGAGTTAATGAGATAATTCCCTTTGATTTAAATAGCCCATCCCCAAGAAAGGGCACTATTTCCTCCTATAGGTCAACACCATGGCTCAAGTAGATTTACTTAGGCTTTGATGTAAATTACCCATGACTGATCCATGGATTTGCTGCTTGGGGTTTCTGCCTATACGTTCACTCTGCTTTTGCATGTGGAATCTTTTAATACTCATAACCTACAACTTCTTTCCCTGTGTCCTCTATAAACCTCACTAAAGTCCTTTGTTAATGAGGTCATTCTCATTTGATAAGAGATGGATTTGAAATCCTTTTTTGGAGCTTGTCACTAAATAGGCAACCCCCCACCAAAATAAAAAGTGTACATCAGAGTAGGCTGTAAATTCAGACTTCTTCCAGGAAGAGAAGCTCATGTTCTGTAAGTTTGGGTTCAATGTAACAGACTAAACCTGATGAAAAGGAAGATAACACATACTAATTAAGCACTTTGTATATCCAAACGCTGCTCTAAGTAACATACATATCCTATTTCATTTTATTTTAATGATGCTATGGGATGAGTATTGTTATAAAGAAACAGAAGCTAGAAGACATCAAGTCACACAATTGAAGTCACTTAGCTAGTAAATGATGGAGCTAGGATTCAAATGTAGGTCTGAGCCCAAAGCCAATGATAATGCTGCTACATGACCATGCCCAAAGGAAAAGACTATCCTTATGTCTACTTCTTGTTAGGTTTAGCAGCAAAAACAGACATCAAGTTGGCACTTCTTCCTGAATGCTTTGAGATTTCTTTTGTAATTAATCCCTAGCCTGATCTGACTTCAGGTTCCTATATCCAACTGCCTACTAAACTCATTCACTTGGACAGCTAATGTGCTTCACAAACTCAACCTGTCCAAACCTGAACTCCCAATTCTAGGGCCTCCAACCAAGCATGCTCCTCCTTGGGTCTTCCCTTCTCTCAGGCGATAGCAACTTCATTCTTAAGAGTTTCAGGCCCCAAACAGAATCATCCTGGATTCCTTTTTACCCCCTCACACGCTACATCCAATCCATCTACACATCTGTAGAGACTCTACCTCTGAAATTTACCTCAGAGGACCGTTATGAGCATGAAACAAGCTGATATTTATAAAGCTGTTCGAAGAGTGCCAGGCATACAGTAAGTGCTATATGAGTATTTATTGAGTAAAATAAACATCCAGCCTTCACCACTCCTCCCTACCTCCTCCCTCCCTCCTCCCTCCCACCCTCGTCCTAGCCTGTGTCACTGCCCACCTCAACTATTGGCCGTGGAACCACCCACCTGGTCTCTGCTCCCACCCTGGCACTCCTGCAGCCTGTTCTTCATGCTGTGGAGCAATCCTTCAAAACCCACGTCAGACCATGTCAAACTGCTCAAAACCCTCTAGAAGCTTCCTAGCTTAGAATAAAATATAATAAAGTCCTTATCATGGCTTATTAGAGTCTTCAAGATTCCTCCCCCAACTCCAACCTTATCTCTGATCTCTTCTTTTCTCTGCTGTATTCACTCTTTTCCACTTATACTGGCCTCTCTGCTGTCCTCAGTCCTGTGCAACACATTCTTGTATCAGGATCTGAGCATTTGCTTCCCCTCTGCCTGGGACACTTGTTCCTCACATATACACAAGGCCTGTTCCCTCACTTCCCTCAAATGTCATCTCATCAGAGAGGCTTCCTTTGTTCACCGTAAACCGTAGTACCTGTGTCAATCTCTATGTCCTTCCTCTGTAGCACTTGTCATAGCTGACATATAGTAATAGTTCTTCGATGATCGAGTTATTGCCCCTCTCTCTGCCCTTGATGTAAGTTCCAAAAGGTCAGGGCCTTTGTTTTGTTTGAGTACATAACTCTAGTAATCAGAACCAAGTCAAGCACATAGTAGACAAATTTGAATACAAGGAAAACAAGCATATGTTAACTCATTTTCAACTTAAGGTTGTCCATAACAGGGAAAAAAACAAATTCCATAAAATCCCCATATTAAATAATGAGTTCATTTTTCAGAAGGAAAATTTAAGAATTTTATCTTTAAATCTTCCCTTTGAGTAAAACTGACAGAAGATGAATCATGCCAATTTTTGGTCTTTGCCCCTAATTCCTTATCAATAGTCACAAAAACTCTAAATAAATTATATATAAAATCTTTTTTCCTCTCAGATTTATCTTATTTGTTATGTCCATTTTAAACAAACTATTCAAACAGAATTCAAGTGTAATGCTATTTCCTTACAGAAGAAAAATCCATGGTAAGATTTTTTTTTCTTAAAAATATTTCCTACTAGGCTGGGCGCGGTGGCTCACGCCTGTAATCCTAGCACTCTGGGAGGCCGAGGCGGGCGGATTGTTTGAGCTCAGGAGTTTGAGACCAGCCTGAGCAAGAGCGAGACCCCGTCTCTACTAAAAATAGAAAGAAATTAATCGGACAACTAAAAATATATAGAAAAAATTAGCTGGGCATGGTGGCACATGCCTGTAGTCCCAGCTACTTGGGAGGCTGAGCCAGGAGGATCGCTTGAGCCCAGGAGTTTGAGGTTGCTGTGAGCTAGGCTGACGCCACGGCACTCTAGCCCGGGCAAAAGAGTGAGACTGTCTCAAAAAAAAAAAAAAAATACGTAACCTAAACATCTGTACGCCCATAATATGCTGAAATAAAAGAAAAAAAAATAAAAATAAATAAAAAAAAAGAAATGTGACAGATGCAATTATCAACAATAATTACTCAAGGTACCTGCTTCCAAATATAAAATTTATAAATACATATAATTAAAGAATCGACTGTGGAGGAATTTCCATACTCTACTAAATAGAAATAAATAATAAAGTCTAAATTTATTTGCATGAAAAAAAAATTATAAGGATAAGGAATGGATAGATTCTTATTTGAGGGTGGACTTCAGGCTCCTCCATACTCCCCCACACTCAGGGAGTCTCACCAGTTTTCTATCCCCACATGCTATCTGTGTTACCTCCGCAGTGACTTCGTGCAAAATAATTTTCCCTGCAATGGTAAAACCCTATGGGGCTAATCCTTGTTAGCATTACTACTGTTTCCATGGCAACCATAAAACGATGCGTAATCTTAGTAAAGCAAGATGTGAGAAGTATTTTCATCAACAAATGCCCAATTTTACTGATAGAATGTCCCACTGGGAGATTACCAGGCTACTTAGCTGCTGTATCCTCCCTGAAGCCTATTCTAATAAACTCCACTCAGTTCTTACTTTTGTCTCTCAATTCATATTTTTAAAAATAGCCTTCATACAATTTAAGCATCTAATGATAGTGTCTTGCATGGTTCTCTAGATGCAAGTTGAAGTAACAGTTAGTTATACTGAATACCTACCATGAACCAGGCACCAGTGCCGACTGCTGTTGTATATTCTTCTATTTAATTCTCATTAATAATTTACCTAACAGGTATTAGTAACCCACTGTTTACATGAGGAAACTGAACTTCGAAGAGGTTATGTGACTTTCCTAATATGATATGTTTATTTCCTCAAATAAGTCTTATCACTAGCATAAACTGTAGGCTCCTCAAAGGTTGGCTCAACTTTTTTTTTGCAATCTCTCCAATACTCAGAAAGGTCTTGGCTTGCAACGATCAATTGAACAAAAAAGATTTAAAGAAAATCAACAATGAGGCAGGGTGCAGTCCCTCACACCTGTAATCCCAGCACTTTGGGAGGCCAAGGTGGGAGGATTGCTTGAGCCCAGGAGTTTGAGACCAGCCTAGACAACATAGTGAGACCTCAGCTCTACAAAAAATAGAAAAATTAGCTGGGTATGGTAGCACTCAGGAGTATTTGCAGCACTCAGGAGGATCTCTTGAGCCCAGGAGTTCCAGGCTGCAGTGAGCTATGATTGTGCCACTGCATTTCAGCCTGGCAACAGAGTGAGATCCTGTCTGCCAGCACCACCCCCAACATACACAAAAAGTCAACAATGGAAAAAAAATTTTCATGTGAGCTTGTGGGAAGGGAGAGACTGTTTTTGGTGTTTTTGTTTACTGATAACATAACAAAATAAATACTTTACTTCAAAAAATACCACTAAGAGCAAATGCAAAATGCTCACTCACTATATTTTCTTAAGCAGGAGAGAAAAGGTATGGTTGTAGGTAGCCCTCTCGGTAAACCGAAGGTTACAGAAGCATTTGAACATGTTTCTTGATGGAAAACAGGTTAAGAACCACTGGCTTATGGAAAAAGATTTGGGACAAGGATCACCTATCTTTGGGCTCCATTCCTAACAGTTGTTGGCTTACTGGGTGAATATGAGCAATGTATGTAACAATCTGGCCTGTCTCCTCAGCCTTTAAAAACATGGGACCAACTACCCACTGCTAGGTCACCCTTCAGAGGCAATTAGACACTACTTAGTGTTCTGAGTTGGCATCTGTTTTCCTGTTTCTTTAAGGAAGGTGAGGGAGCAAAAGTAGTTTGCTACTTCTAGAAACTGCCTAGTGGACTGGCTTTATGAAAATGAAACCAGTAAGCTGACTCAGTTGTCTCCTGAGAAAAATGGAAGGTCAAACGACAAGTTTATTAAAACAAATTCAGATTTTTTAAAAATAGAAATGTATTATGTAGACCAGGCTACAAAAATATCTTTATGATTTTAAACAAAGTTGTTTCCAAGTGAACATCAACTTCTCAGGAAGAATTAAGAGATTAAAAGCAGCATATCTCATTTTCTCAGCTATTAAATACATAATAAAAACCCATTTCCTACTTCTCCAAGGTGTTGGAAAATCTATTAGTTAATGTCTGTGAGGGCTTTCAGGTATAAAGTGCTATCTCACTGCTAAGTACAATTCTATTTAAACTCATCTCTACTGCCTTTCTGTCATCAACTTCCATATCTATCTGGGATGCCATGACGGAGAATATTAATGAACTGCAGTTTTATAAGCCTGAAAATTCTCAGGAGCAAGGAAGCTTAAAAAGATAGAAATGAAAATGTGGATCCTCTAGACCCATGCTCGTTTAAATGCTGGAGTAATTATTTTAAGCCAAAGGAAATGGTTCCAAATAACCCATCACCTCAGACTCCCAGGTGAGAGAGAAAGTGCTCTATAAATCACAATGATCATTCATTAATAAATCTAACATACTGGAGGAAGAGCACAAATACAACAAAGGCAACAATTCCAAGTAATGTAGTGCCAATACCATTCAACATACAATTATTGAAACTCTACCACAGGCAAGGCAATATGTTATGCAGTGAATAAGATGAAGCCCTGCATTCAAGGCAGGACATGAAACAAGAAAATGAATATATTAAGAATCACGCTTGCTACAGTAAAAGCAACATAGAAGCACATATATTAAAACATTCAATTAATAGAACTTAAGTTCTGTAAAGTGAATCCTCAAATAAAGCACCCTGAATCAATTCCTTTATTATACATTTGATCATGGTGAACTTGGATATATGATATTTCTGTGCAGTGAGATTCACCAACAGTTGTAAGCTTCCCAGCCAACTGGCCACGATTACTACATAAACTGAAAAGAAAGGGGTTTAGGCATGAAAGAAATATATTTCCAGATGAAATTTAGAAAAAACAAGTCTAACACTCCCAGTGCAAGGAAATTGTTTACTGATTCTATAGCTCGTTTCCACAGATTGATCAAAGTGTTACTGGTTTATACTGCAGCAGAAAGAATTAAATTAGAATAAAGGCTATCTTGATAATGGAGTAAACTCATAGAAGTCCTCAAATCACCTTCCACAGTCACACCTTCTGATCTATTGATTCTACTGCTAGAAATCTATCCCTAGAAAATAATTGGAGAAGCTGTAAAAGATTTATGTACCTCACAATTCCCTCAGTGTATATCCTACAGAAATCTGTGCCACACTGTATGTACAAGATTGTTTATAGCAGCATTAATAGCTAAAACCCATAAACAACCAGCACCAGTAAAATAGATTTGTTAATATTCATACAATATAATACACCAAAGCAAATGAATTAACTACACTATATGCATCAACATGGATAAACTGTAAAAACAACATGTCAAGCTAAAGAAGTCAGACACAAAAAATAATTCACACTGTATGATTCCGTTTATATAAAATCCAAACAGGCAAAACAAGATGGTATTATTTATGGTTACATACTTAGCAGGGAAAACTCACTATAAAGCAAAGGAAGGGAATAATTACCATAAAAGCGGTGGTTCCTCTGGGGAGAAGAGGAGGTTGTATTTGTGGAGGGGAAATAGAGTTGTGCCAGGAACCATTTCTTGACCTGCGTGGTGATTACATGGCTGTATGCTTTTATTGTGACACTTCATTAATATGTATGTTTATGTTTTATGCTCTTTCTGCATACTGCAGTCTTTTTTTTTTTTGAGACAGAGTCTCACTCTTTTTGCCCGGGCTAGAGTGAGTGCCGTGGCGTCAGCCTAGCTCACAGCAACCTCAAACTCCTGGACTCAAGTGATCCTTCTGCCTTAGCCTCCTGAGTAGCTGGGACTACAGGCATGCGCCACCATGCCCGGCTAATTTTTTCTATATATTTTTAGTTGCCCAATTAATTTCTTTCTATTTTTAGTAGAGATGGGGTCTCGCTCTTGCTCAGGCTGGTTTCGAACTCCTGAGCTCAAACAATCTGCCCGCCTCAGCCTCCCAGAGTGCTAGGATTATAGGCGTGAGCCACCGCGCCCAGCCCATATTGCAGTTTTTTAAAAAGGTTTTTTTTTAGAAAAAGATCTTAGCACAAGGGCATTTTTCAGAACTTCATTTACAGTAAGTAGTTTACTAGGGATTTAAGAGCAGGGTTTTGGAGTTAGCCACCTTTGATACGAATCCCAGTTCAGCTATTTGTTTGCTATGTGTGGTGATCTTAGTTAATACATTTAGCCTCTCTGAGCTTCATTTTTTTTTTTTTTTCATTTCAAAGAAATGGGATAAGGCTACATATCACGTAGGGTTGATATAGGTCTCAAATGAGAGGGACTGTCTTACACAGTGTTTGGTACACAGTAAGCATGCAATACTTTTTCTCCTTTAATTCTTACTCCAGAGCAACAACTACAGAAACAACTCAATTAAAGGATCTTCTTTGTACAAAACATAATTATGCTAAGAGCAACAGGGTAAAAAAACACACAGCTCCAATCTAGTTGGAGAGACAAAATGCAACTTTTTGAAAAAATTTTAAAGGTTAAATAAAACAGAGACTGGAAGTGGCAGATAGCCACACTGCTGCTGGCCTAGAGGAGGAAGACAGCTATGCAGTGAACTGCCTGTGGACAGGGGCAGCCTCTAGAAACCACGGGCCTCAGTCCTACAATCAGCAAAGAATGGGATTTGGCCAAGAACCTGAATGAACTTAGAAGAGGACCCTGAGCTCCAGGTGAGAACCTGGCCCAGCCAACACCTTGAATGTACATGTTGTGAGACCTTGAGCAGAGGAACCAATTAAGCCATGCTGACTCCTGCCAAGGGTGGTGATGGTAAGATAATAAAAAGTTGGCTGACCTCTGCATCCCTTGAAGGAAATTGGTGAGTGAAGCCAAATCCCAGTAAGGGAATTTCTCAGATGATCTTATGTCCCAAACAGGGTCACAAAGTCAATGTCCTGCACTCTCCAGGGGATCAACTCCCCAGGTGCCCAGATGTCTCTGTTCAAGCTCTCTGTCCTACTCCAGAGAAAGAGACCCATTGCTACGCAGCTGCTCTCAAACCCCTTTGTGTTTAATTTTAGTATCATAACTTTAGTTAAAAATAGTCCAGTGTCATGCCTTCCTGAATTACACTCAAGTAACCTTGATTGTATTTTGCATGTTCCTAAATCTGTACTCATTAAAAGACAATTCTTAGTTTTTCATTTCTACAGATGGCAGATCTCATCCATTACATTTGAAATCTTCCTAATTTCATTCTTAGAGATAAAGTATAATTTTTATTACTCTACAACTAATACTGGTTCCTTTTACAAAATCAGAAAAGCAAGTTATATGGACCAAAACCATGTAGTAAAAGTTACATGTGAAAATTTAATTGGTGATAGGCTATTTTCATCAAAATGCTCAATGAC
>NW_012148775.1:2103359-2105190 GCF_000956105.1 Propithecus coquereli | reverse complement strand
GAGACTCTGTCTCAAAAAAAAAAAAAAAAAAAATAGGAAATACCAGGAAATAAAAGAATGAGCTAAGTGTCACTATGACAAGGCAACCAGACAAATTCAAAAGCTCAAACTCTCCACAGGAAAACTGGCCCAGTTTCCTCAACATGTCATTGGCATAAAAAAGGAAAAGGATTATACTAGAATAAATAATATTTAAAGTACCAGAAATAATGCATGGTCCTGGTTGATGAGATCGTGATGTTTAAACCAGCTGTAAATGACACCTTTTGAGGTCAATCAGGGAAATGTGAATATGACTTGCATATTACCATAATGAAAAATTACTGCAGTAGAAAGGTGGAGATCACTGATCTAAAAAGGTTATAAATAGTACGTGCAACATATATGATTTTGGTTTAAAAAAATTATAGATGTATTTACACATGCCTAGAAGAAGGTCCCTAAAGATTTGCACTAAGCTGTTTTCAGTAGTGATCTATGGAAGGTAAAAATGTGATGTTTTTATTTTTTAATTATTTGACTTGTCTCTATTTTTTTTTTTTTTTGGAGACAGAGTCTCGTGCTGTTGCCTAGAGTGCTGTGGCACATCATCATAGCTCACAGCAACCTTAAATCCCTGGACTCAAGTGATCCTACTGCCTCAACCTCCCAAGTAGCTGGGACTACAAGTGTGTGCCACCACATCTGGCTAATTTTTTCTATTTTTAGTTGCCCAGTTAATTTCTTTCTATTTTTAGTAGAGGTGGGGTCTCCCTCTTGCTCAGGCTGGTCTCGAACTCCTGACCTCAAACGATCCTCCCGCCTTAGCCTCCCGGAGTGCTAGGATTACAGGCGTGAGCCACCGTGCCTGGCCTCTACTTTCTAAGTTTTTAGAAATTTATAAAAGTAGTGCACATGTACTGCTTTAGTACTCACAAAAGGTTATTTTAAAAATAAGTTAAGTAAGACAAAATCTCCCAAAGCAGTGCCAAGTAAATGATAATGAGTTCTGAAAATGAAGCAATCACTGTGTGCTAGAAGGGTGAGGAAGGCCTTCATGGGGATGAAGTATCAGCTGGTCCTGGAAAATGGGACAGGCAGAAACTGTTAATTCTTTAACCCATCAGTCAGCCTAAAAGTGACAGAGCTATATAGACGACAGCTTGGCTAGGCCATAAAATTTTTAAAATTTTAAAATCTCCCCTTAAATCCTAGCCAGCTGCTCCTTGTTTCTGTCATTGTTCAGACCTCAAAGCTACCCAATTCATCGCTACCACGAAGAGGAGCACCACCTTATTCTGGCCTAATTTTCCTAAAAAGTTTCTTTCTTCCTGGCTTGTAAGATTGGAATGTTTTGCCTCCGAGAATGGAATGTTCTAACACAGGTACGTGTGGGGGTCCTGTATACACAGAATGTTGTGAAGGGAAGATACGGTGGGAGGAATTTTCTTTTAAGACTGTTAAGACAGCAGACATGAAATGGCCTTTTCAAACTACATAGGAATCTACCACTTTCATGAATGTGTAGATTCTAGTCTTCTCTCTCCTGTTTTTTTATCTGATTGAGCCATTCACACATTCAACAGACATGTGATAAGCACCTATCATGTGCCTGGCACACAAGCTAAACATACAAAATGGGAACTGTAAATGCTGAACTCTAGTTAATGATATACATCCTCAAGTATTTAGGAGTGAAGTGTACTGATGTCTTCAACTTTGAAATGCATCAAAAAATAAGATGAAGGCCGGGCGCGGTGGCTCACGCCTGTAATCCTAGCACTCTGGGAGGCGGAGGCGGGTGGATTGCTCAAGGTTAGGAGTTTGAGACCAGCCTGAGCAAGAGCGAGAC
>NW_012148775.1:2098212-2103014 GCF_000956105.1 Propithecus coquereli | reverse complement strand
AGGTGATGGTTTTATGGTGTTCACTGAATGATTCTTTCAACTTTTCCACATGTGTGAAAATTTTTAAAATAAAGTGTTGGGGAAAAATATGTATAGCTTGGTGGACTGTAGCTGGTAGTCAGTCCTCAATAAATGTTTGCTAAATTTGTGAAATCCACAGTCAAAACTGCAAAAGGTTAGACACATTAGTTTTTAAATTCATATTTGGAAGCATGTTCTATAAGAGAAATCTAAATTTTGGTCAAGTGCAAGGTTTGATCCTCTGAGACCAAAACTCACACCTAGAGACAAACTGGGTGTTTGTCATATCCAGACTGTGCTTTTCACTCAGTTGCTACAGGAAGTAGCAAAGACAAAAGAGAACCCAGGGGTAGAAACGCAACCAGAAGTATTATAAAGAAAGAAAAGAAAAGTGAACATAGTGTATGCTTCTTTTTTTCCTCCCAGTATTTGGAGGTCCAAGGTCAGAGAAAGTATACATTTCTGTAAAAGAAACATTAGCATAGATATAGACAACTACTTTAGTGATATGGGCATGAGTCCTGGACTTGGGGCCTGAAGCCCAGAGTTCTAGACATAACAATTTTATCACATACCAGTTATGTCATGTGACCTGGGGCAAGCCATTTAGTCTGAGGGTCCTTTTTTGTAAAATGGGGACAATATCTGCTCTTCCACCTCGCGGAGTTCTGATCATAAACACGTAAGTTTTGTAAATCTTCAAGTAAAACACAAATGTGAGGTGTCCTCATCATCCTGTTAGCTCCAAGTGACATAAGCCTGTCTCACTTTCCAAAATACACCTACCTCTTCAGGAAAATAGAGCACATTTTCATTATTAAGCCCTTTCTTGGGTTTATCTATTCCCTTAACAAGGGTTTGAACTTTCCTCTAAATCATGGAGCTACAAATTACATTAATGATAATCTACATCTCTTCTACACATTTCAAGCTCAATCCACTTGGCATATAGCTCTTATTTCCAGGAGTATGTTCGGCTCCCACAGTTGTTTAAGAAATACAGTCACTAATACAGTATTGTTTAAGAAACATAGTAATATAGTATTGTTCACCTGAAACTTGCTAAGAGAGTAGATCTTAAGTGTCCTCACCACTCACACACAAAAATGGTAACTGTTAATTTGATTGTGGTGCTCATTTTGCACTGTAGACATCTATCAACTCATCATGTGAATATATACAATTTTTATTTGTGAATTATACATCAATAAAGCTGGACGAATTAAAAAATACTAGTACAAAAAGTGGCTAGTAGGTATTGGCAACAAAGAACAAAATTCTAGGTCAAAAAAAATTTGGGAAACATTGGGTTAAACAGGTTTCTTTACGATAAGACTTACGAAAGCTTTTAGTATACTAATATACACTGTAATTCTCCAAGAGAGGGATATAATATTAAATGTTTCCTGGATTCACTCCACCGTAGAACCTTTTTATTCTGAGATACATTGCTTGGGACTGATCCTATTGAGGAAAGTTGCTTTAAACACTTTTGAAAATTCTAAATAGATCTACATTTCAATTCCGGGTCCATGGATGGCAACCAAGTTAAAAATAAAAAAGAACACTTAGTTATAATAATCACAAAGTCACAGACTGTGTTCTATAGAATGAAGCTGAGAGATCTTTGTCTTACTTATTGAGGCAAAAAATGTGCTAACTTTAGGTAAAATTATAGCTATGCAATTCAGGACACAGAGCAGAATACTGCCCTGGGGTTTGCACAGTACATTCTGTTCATACCTGTGGTGATCTTAACGTGTCTACCCTTGTATGACTTAAGCATGGTCTATTTTGGGCGTCTGCCCACAAGCATTAGGGGCCATGGTTCTAAGGCCCTGCACCCTCAGCTCAGGGCCTGCCTTTGCTCAGTATGCTAGAGCCTCCTTACTGACTTCTTGAATCACAATCACCTCAACGATCCTTGTTTCCCAACCTGCCTTTTTTTAAGTCAGTTGCCCTTTAACTTGACTCCTTGCTTATCTATAACTATAGGAACTGTAGACTCTGCCTCAATAGCTAGGTTTCTGGCCAGTCGTGACCCACTGTGGCCTACTTTATACAATAACATATTTTCTTGTTACTTTTCAATATTCACCTTTTTTTTGTTGGGGGGGACCAATTCTTGGATAGGTGATAGACAATGGGCCTTTGTAAAGGCCAATGAAACAGAGTCTAAAAAGTAGAGAGCAAAACATAGAGATATTTTCTTATTAATTAAAACTCTAGTAAAAATGAGACTTGGAGACTCTACAAACTAGTATTTCTAATAAAGTCTGTAGTCCCATGTAATGATAGAACTACATTCCAATTCCAAATCCTTGACTAAACTGTCCTGATGATCCGACATTATGAGGAAAACAAGCCATTTAACAGCTAGCCTTCAAAATAGTCAATTTCCTGGATGAATTCTGGGTCATTAACAACATAGGGTATGGTAAGGCAGAGTGAGATTAATATCCACCACTACCTCAATTAAAACTTTTCCTTAAAAACACCCATTTAGGTACATGACAATCAACATTATAGTGCCTCTGAATCTTCTTGCTGTTTGCCTATCTTGTGCTATAATTGCAAATTAAGAGGAAACAGATTTGTTAATTAGGAATGATGGTGTTAAGTGGTGTTAGCCTCTGTCTTGGATGAAAATAGCTAAACCAGTCCTATGGGGACGAAAGATATTTTGGATGCCTACTATACCCAAGAGAAAACTCTGGGGCATAAATTGTTCTATAAGAAAAGTCATATTTTCATCAACACTTGGGGAGTGTAAACCAGATTTTTAAAAATCTCAAAGAAATCTGGAGAAAAACAGCCATGACAGAACACAGAAAGTGACAATCCGAGTGGGTGCAGGACCTCGCTGATTAACTCTGGGTAAATCACAGCCTCTCTGGGTCTGTTTCTTTATCTGTAAAATTGGGATAATAATACCTAATTCAGTTTCCTTATCTGTGAAAAAAGGGATATCTAATAATACAGTGTGAGTCTCGAATTAGATAACGTAAGAGCTCAAACTATAAAGCACAAAAATGGTATTATTATTAATACTAAGCATTTTCAAGGTAAAGTGGTACCTCAAGGGGAGTGGGATGAGATTCAACTTTATTTCAATGGATTTGAGATTACACCATCATTCTCACTCTCTCATTTCCAGCACTGGAGTAGTTAATAATTCACATGCTTTATATGATCCTGGTTTCCTCATGGAATTTTCACCCCAGTTTAATACCAACTCCACAGCTAAATGTGCGGGGGGAAAAAACCCAACTTCCTGTTGTCCTGTCTTTGTCATGCCATAGCACAGAGATCTCATCGTAATGCTGAGCAGGTGAGAGGAGCACATCCACAGAGGTAGTCAGGAAAGCAAAACAGAGGGCTAACAAAGGAAAGCCTAAGACTATGCAGTGGGAAGCTCCTGCTCCTAACCCATGCCAACAAGTGCTTGGGAGCTGCATCAGTGACTGGTCCTCCCTTCCACAGGAATCCAAAAAACCTGAGCTGAAGCAGCCCTCTGCCTCAATTATTAGTGTATTTCCTTGTTATGGGTCCTTTAAATTTATCTTCTACAGTTTTTTCCCTTTTTCTCAAGAGTGATTAGTTCCCATTGGTCCAACTAGACAAAGTGTTTGTTACATATTATCTTCCATGTTCTTATCTACCTAACTTCTCATCCACCATTCTAAATGACAATATTATCTCTTTGAAAACTCAGTTAAAATTTTTTGTATTAAAAAAATTTTAGGCATACAGAAAAGTAGAGAAAATATTACATGAATTGACCATGTGCCCATCACCTAGAAGTATTAAATGTTAACATTTTACTCTATTTGCTTTGTCAATTTTTTCTAAAGTATTTTAAAATAAATCACAGACATTATGGTATTCATCTCTATACACGCACATTCAGATGTATTTCCATGTAAATTTCAGAACAAATTGATAAACTGGACTTATCGATTTCTACAAAAAATACTTCAATATGAAATTTTAAATAAAGGGATACAGAAAAAGGAATGTAGGCTGGGTGTGGTGGCTCACACTTGTAATCCCAGCATTTTGGGAGGCCAAGGTAGGAGGATCACTTGAGGCCAAGAGTTTGAAAGTAGCCTGGCCAACATAGTGAGACCCTGTGTCCACAAAAAAAAAAACAAAACAAAGAAAAATTAGCAGGGTGTGGTGGAGTGCGTCTGTAGTCCCAGATACTCGGGGGGCTGAGACAGAAGGATTGCTTGAACCCAAGAGTTCAAGGCCAGCACAGGCAAAATAGCAAGACCCCTCCACCCCCCGCCAAACAAACGAACAAACAAAAAAATGATGTGTAACAACATTTGCTTGCTAAGCACTAATGTTATAATGCCACATCTCTGATAATTATTTACCTATGAGATCACCCAGATTTTTAAAAAGAAATTAAATGTTCTGTTTTCTGTATCATTGTCAAATTTTATAACCTGAACAGAGGGCACTATAATAGGTACTGGAGATACAAATGAGTCTAAAACACAGTCTGTAACTTCATAGTCCCTGGACTTTAATGCCCAGTTGGTAAGACACAACACGAGTAACAAGACAAATGCAGTTACTATTTACAAAGCCAAATAGTAAAGACTTTATACATAGTCTACAACTCTAAAACTCTGCAAGGTATTGAGTATGATTCTTTTTTTTTTTTTTAAAAGATCCTATTTTTGGCCGGGCGTGGTGGCTCACGCCTGTAATCCTAGCTCTCTGGGAGGCCGAGGCGGGCGGATTGTTTGAGCTCAGGAGTTCGAAACCAG
>NW_012148775.1:2039540-2097617 GCF_000956105.1 Propithecus coquereli | reverse complement strand
AAAAAAAAAAAAAAAAAAAAAAGATCCTATTTTTTCCAGATGAGGAAAATGTGCAATTACAAACTCCCTGAACCTCAACCAACACAGCTAGTAATCAATAGTGTCAAAATAAACCCAGATTCATCCAGTACCAAAACCTGCATTCATTTGTCTATGCCACACTGCCTCCCAGAGTGACAGATAAAATACACCCTGACTTCAGCAAGGTTTAAGGTATTTGCTTTCATTCCTCAACCTCCTTCTCAGACATTGACAGTACTACTTAGGTGGAAGAAAGGTTTACCTGAGAGGTTCCTCCAGTGGCTTGCAACTCTCTGATTCTAAGATGGAATCCGAGAGAGTCCATTTTGTTCAACCCCTTTACCGATAAAGGAATTAAAATACTTGTAACATCTGCTGCTGATACTAAATTAGGCAAGAACAGCTGTCTCCAATCCTGGTTTCACATTAGAACAGTAATTCTCATCATTGGATACATATTATAATCACCTGCTTTTAAAAGTCTAGATGCCCAGGTCACATCCCAGAGCAGTTAAATCAAATCCCTGGGGATGGGACCCATGCATCGGTATTCAGCTCAAAAGCTCTACAGGTGACCCTACTGTGAAATCAGGGATGAGAATTACAACCTTAGAATACAGGAGTAACATTTACTAAGCAACTTTGACAGATTGGGGGTAGGGGAGGGAGAAGGTTCTTATCCAAAAAAGATGAAACCAAAGGAAATGGATGGACACAAACAGCAATCTGAAGTCAGCAAGAATTAAGCATGGAAACAGGTGTTTTCAAGTATCCATACAGTCTCTATTTCAAGGAAAGTTTGAGAAAAGAAGAGACTACTATTAATCTAGCCTGATTCAGGTAAGTTAGAATTCTCAGCTGTATTGCTCCATAGCCTCACACTGCTTCCTACTAATAGCTGTCACTAATTGATTTAACTATCATGGGCCAAAGCTTGACATTGTTTTCATTTAGTCTTCAAACAACTTTATGAGGTAGATCTCTATTTTACAGATGATGCATAAAAAGACACAAAATAGCTTATATTTATTTCTAAACAAGTCATCTGGACCAGTGGCTCACAACTTATAAGCCAGGGATTCTTTGGAGACACTGAGTTGCTATGAAAGCATTGCCCATAGATTGAATATATCATTTTGATTACATGCTACCGCGATTACAGAATATAAATCCCTCTAAAAGTATTACTCAATGCCTAATATGTCACTTTAATATTTTTTGTCAACCTGCTGACACTAAAACAACATCTATTAGCATGTGAGTCTACATTTTTTAAATGTTAAAAAGGAGTCCGCTTGTGGAAAAACTGGAACCCTCACGCATTGTTGGTGAAAATGCAAAATGGTACAAGGTACTCTGAAAATCAGTTTGGCAGTTTCTTAAAAAGTTACACAGAAACATACCATATAGCAATTCCACTCCTAGGTATCTACCCAAGAGAAATGAAAAACATATGTCCACACAAAGATCTGTACATGAATGTTCATAGTAGCACTATCTGTAACAGTGGAAAACTGGAAACAATCCAAATCTCCATCAACTGGTTAATTCAGTATAAATAAATGCAAATAAACAAAATGCAGTATGTCCACATAATGGAATACTATTCAGCAATAAAAATGAACCGTTATGCGCTACAACATAAATGAACCTCACAAGCATTATGGTAAATGAAAGAAGCCAGACACAAAAACTACATATTGTCTGATTCCATTTATATGAAATATCCAGAAAAGGAAAATTAACACAGGTAGAAAGCAGACCAGTGTTTACCCAGGGCTGAAGGTGGAGATAGGAGTGAGGACTAACTACAGAAGGAACTTTTTGGGGTGATGGAAATGTTCTAAGACTGGATTATGGTAATGGCTGCACAACTCTATACCTTGGTAAAAATAACTGAATTATGCATTTACAAATGGGTGAAATTATAAACTGTATATTATATTTCAATAAGTCTGCTTCAAAATATCGCAGGTCACTAGATTAGGTTTTAAAGGTGGGGGTCTTTATATTGAAAGACTGCAAACCAGTGATCTAGACAATGGTAAAGGAATTCAGCAAGAGTATATATTAAAGGAAGTGAAATATTCCTGAGTGGGTTAAACCTTTTAGTAAATGGTCAAATTTGCTATACACTTGAACCACAGAACTAAATAATATATGCTTAATTGACTCGTGAACCTAGTTCTAATATGTACTAAGCATTCAGACAAGGAGCTCAGTCCTCTGTGGGAAGTGCCCTGAGCACACAGTTCTTGACTCAACCAACAATCAAGTACATGATTTAACCATAAGAGATGGCAGACTGTAAATGATAAAAGAAAGGCACTAAAGTGCTCTAGGCGGTCAGCAGAAGGAAAGATCAAAATTGGTGGGAGAAGGCCAGGCGCGGTGGCTCACGCCTGTAATCCTAGCTCTCTGGGAGGCTGAGGCGGGCGGATTGTTTGAGCTCAGGAGTTCGAAACCAGCCTGAGCAAGAGTGAGACCCCGTCTCTATTAAAAATAGAAAGAAATTAATTGGACAACTAAAAATAGATAGAGAAATTAGCCGGGCATGGTGGCGCATGCCTGTAGTCCCAGCTACTTGGGAGGCTGAGGCAGGAGGATCGCTTGAGCCCAGGAGTGTGAGGTTGCTGTGAGCTAGGCTGATGCCACGGCACTCACTCTAGCCCAGGCAAAAGAGTGAGACTCTGTCTCAAAAAAAAAAAAAAAAAATTGGTGGGAGAAGAACAGCAAAGGCCTCATGAAGGAAGTGGCAACTGAGGTTGGCCTTAAAGACTGGGGGAAATTCCAACAGGTGGCAATGGGAGGAGACGACGTGAGGTGGGAAAACACAGGGCGTTCTCAGGAAATAGGCCAATTTGGCTGAAGCATAAGGCACAAAAGAAAGGCTATAGGAGACAGGGCCAGATGGTACAGGGCTTTGAATGCCATGCCCATTCTTAACTATTCGTTATGTAGAGCGGGTCCCCTGAAAGCAAGGAGTTGTTCAGAGCTTCCAAGGAGGAAGGTATCTGACAATGGTAAAAAATGGAAGGGCAGAGCTTAAAGGCAGGAAGGTATGTTTCAGGATATTGCATAAAGAAAAAGTTTCACCAAGAGAGGTGGCAGTGAGAAGGGAAAGGAGGGGGCCACACTCTTCAATTCTCTGGTCCTGGGGGAAGGGGAGGTTCATCTTGAATTATATGTCCTCTCTTCAGGACTTCTGCTTTGTCACTTTCCCTGACTCTCATGGGATTTGTCTCTCTCT
The DNA here is from genome assembly GCF_000956105.1 of Propithecus coquereli. Classification (NCBI taxonomy): domain Eukaryota; kingdom Metazoa; phylum Chordata; class Mammalia; order Primates; family Indriidae; genus Propithecus; species Propithecus coquereli. Next base: position 2,094,346 of record NW_012148775.1, on the reverse strand, counting down.
CCCACTGACAAGTTAAAGTCCACCAACACCTTTAGCAGGTTGTGTTTCAGAGGACACATTTTCATTCATTTTGGTTTTTTCAAACAAAAGGATTCTATTTGGTAAATAAATTCCTTTCACTTTAGGGAAGTGCCATTACATGCAAAGAATGGCTTTTTAAATTCAGATTCTGCCAGTTTTCAAACGGGATGTTCATTTTGAAGGACTGCCCTCAATCCTATGCTATATTAAATTTCAATTTGGTTTTTGAGGAGTAAGTCAAATATTTAAGTAGACAGCAAGGTTTTGAGCTGACATGAAATCATTGGAATGCTCTTCATAGGGCTCCTGTTGAACACTGAAGTTCCTCTTTAATAATATATGTCTGCCAGCTTTTTAAGTAAACACACTGCATAAAACAAAACACTATCGTTTAAGTAAATAGAATTATTTTTACTGAAAAGATTTTTAAACTCCATTTTTCACAAAAATGTTTTACAACACACCTTTGCACAAACCACAGTTTTACTGGCTCTGTGACCTTACATGAGTCACATCCTCTTAGGGGCTTAGTTGTTTCTTCGACTGTGAGATCAAAGGGTCAGACTAGGCAAGAGCTAAATAACACGGGTTAACTTTGCCCTTCAACAACTGTAATATGAACGGGTTCTCACCATCTTAAAACATTATGCTATAAATCTAAAATCAAACTCGTCATTACCCACTCTTTCAGTCTTCATAACATATCAGTAAGCCTTTTCTGGATCCCTGCCATGTGTGTGGCACTAAGTGTTATTAGGGATAAAACCAGTTAAAGACACAGTCCCTGCATTCATGTTGTCTAAAACCTAGCAGGAAAACAAACATAGCTAAGTATGACATTAAATGACAATAAAATTTAGACCACAGGCTTTATCAGTTAAATAAATTAAGAGTGTGACAAAAAGCATCCCCAAATGTCCCTAACTTTGAGGGAGATGTCAAGGATAATGATTATAGTCCATGTACAGCCCTCCCTACAGGAGGCAGGATGCTGGTCTGTGTGGGACATGGGCTGGACATAGTACAGGTTTCATATTCATATTTTGTAATCTGTTAGTCTGACTTCTGTAGAATAATGGAATAAAGGTCCTAAGGGGACTGTGTTGAGGATTCAGCTAATTTAATTTATATAATATTAGAACACATGGAATTGCTACCTTACTTAGATCTTATAATTAATGTAAAGGAAAAGACATATGCTAAAACATCTCTGACGTCATAGTTATATTTTGCCTGCACTCTGAGACTGACCAGACAGTGTCAAAGGAAGAGGAATAACTGGTATCCATAGCAACATTACCAGACTGGGACAATGTGAAAAGCTGTAACCTAGCAACTGATGACGAGAGGTGTGCGTAGAGGGAATTCTTGCGGTTCAGCAAATGACAAACATGCAGCACTGAATGCAACTAATCATCAATGCGGAATGTGATTTATTTGTAGAGAATTGGAGGATGTTGACTTCGTAAAACCTTAGTACTATAGTGTATAATTTTAAACAGGAAAAGCACATAAAACATCTCCTCACTCCCCACACTATCAGTTGTGTGCACGGAAAGTACCTTATGTGTCATGACTGGAATGGAAAATAAATTTTGTTGTGGCACCAACCATCTCAACCTTTCTCTATTTCTTGTTACACAGAAGAGTAAATTTAGGTGAGAGGAGAAGCTGCCCTTCACCCCAGAGAAGGATGAATATATTCTGCGTGCAAAGAAGGCAGCATTACAAAGCTACCAGACACAATCTATTATACCACGTTATGTGAGAATTTTTCCCTAAGACTTTTCTTTCTAACAGAGATCACGTACAAACATGGACATTTAGAGAGTGAAGGAGTAACACAAGTTCAATCCCCTTGTTTTACTGCCAGAAACTGAGACCCAGAGTGAGAATTTTTTCAAGGTCAGAAAGTCAGTAACAGAGCATGGGCTTGAACATGTTTTCCAGGACAATTCTTTTCATTAAAACACAGTGCTACTTTTTTCTCATGTTTAAACAGAAACACCCCAGCCTGAGCAAGAGTGAGACCCTGTGTCTACTAAAAAAAATAGAAAGAAATTAGCTGGACAACTAAAAATATATACAGAAAAAATTAGCCGGGCATGGTGGTGCATGCCTATAGTCCCAGCTACTTGAGAGGCTGAGGCAGATGGATTGCTTGAGCCCAGGAATTTGAGATTACTGTGAGCTAGGCTGACGCCACAGCACTCTAGCCCGGGCAACAGAGTGAGACTCTGTCTCAAAAAAAAAAAAAAAAAGAAACAGAAACACCATTTGGACTTCATGGGAATGAAAAATAAACTTGTATTATGTAACGCTATTGATCTCTTAAAGTTTATCTGCTATAACAGTGTTAGCCTACTTAACATAACCATGAAAGGGGCTATCCTACCCTAAAGGCAATCTGAAAAAGATAGTCATTTAAAAAATTTTGAGGATTCTGGATCAAGTTACACCTTCGAAAGCATTTATCCAACTATGTGATTATCAGAGATATTACCTGAGTACAAAAAGACCAAACAGCCTCTCTATTTGAAATAGAATAATGCATGTGTATCCAAAAAGGTGGTACTGTTAACAACTGTCTGCCTTAGAATCCTACCTACTTAGAATTGGAAGGATCTTAGCAATCAGCTACTCTAACCCCTTCGGAAAACTGAAGCCCAGAAGAGGAAAGTCCAGGACTCTTTCTACTAACACCGTTACGGCTGAGACTGGCTAGCTGTTCACCAACCCATTTCATCTTCTCCCTGGACACAAAGCTGGCCCACACTTCCCAGACTCTTATCACTAAGTGTGGTCCTGTGACTCAGTTCTGACTGGCTAGCGAATGAATGGAAGCGACGGGCACCATTTCCAGGCATGACCCACAGAAACCTTCCAGCCTCTTTCCCTTCTGCTATGACCTTGGAAACCACCTGTTGAAGATAGCAGAGTCACAAGATGGAAGGAGATGGCTGGATCACTGAATCATTGCCTGAATTGAGAGCCACCCATCAATTAAGAATACCAGCTTTTAATTCCTCTGTTAAGCTAAGATTTGGGGATTTATCTGTTACAGCAACTTCAGTATTAATTAATAAAACTGTAACTAGGGTTATTCCTCTACAAATAATGAATACTACCCCCTTTTTTTCTTAATCAGTATTACATTATTTATTCCCAAAGAGATGGCTTGTTTTACTTGTTGAGCCAGGAAGAGCCCACTAGAAGTAGCAAAGGACTTAGGACTACAGACTTAAACTTCACTGGGGCTCAGCTTCCTTCACCAGTAATAGATGAGTGATTGCAAAGGATGTTTTTCTTTAATAAACAGCCAAAACAACCACTTTTTTCCCTGAATAAAATATTAAGCAGAAATATAAAACATGAAAATGCTCCGAAGGCACTAATGGTCTCTTATTGTCTTCCATGTGGCATCTACTTTAAGAGAGTATGTGACGTCTATCTTGGTAATGGTTCTTCAAAACATTACAAATTTTAAAAACACAATCAAATTTACAGACTCTCTGAAAAGCAAACATTTTATACAACACTGGTCCAGACAGATTATAAATTGTCTTTAGCTCTAAAAATTACATGATAGCACTGGATTATTGTCCTGGACTCCAATGAAGAGAAATGGGAAAGATGCTATTGGAATCAAACATTACCTGCTTTTCTACTGATTATGTTTGTTCACTGAATACACTATCTATCTATCTATCTATCTATTTATTTATTTATTTAGAGACAGGGTCTCACTCTGTTGTCTGGGCCAGAGTGCAGTGGTATCATCACAGCTCACTGCAGCCTTGAACTTCTGGGCTCAATCGATCCTCTTATCTCAGCCTCCCAAGTACCTGGGACAACAGACATGTGCCACCACACTCGGCTAATTTTTTTTTTTTTTTTTTTTGAGACAGAGTCTCACTGTGTTGCCCAGGCTAGAGTGCCATGGCGTCATCCTAGCTCACAGCAACCTCAAACTCCTGGGCTCAAGCGATCTTCCTGCCTCAGCCTCCTGAGTAGGTGGGACTATAGGCATGCGCCACCATGCCTGGCTAATTTTTTCTATATATTTTTAGTTGTCTGATTAATTTCTTTCTAATTTTAGTAGAGACAGGGTCTCGTTCTTGCTCGGGGTGGTTTCGAACTCCTGAGCGCAAACAATCTGCCCGCCTCAGCCTCCCAGAGAGCTAGGATTACAAGTGTGAGCCACCGCGCCCGGCCCACTCAGCTAATTTTTAAAAATTTTTTGTAGAGACGGGGGTCTCACTATATTGCTCAGGCTGGTCTCGAACTCCTGGCCTCAAGCAATCCTCCTTCCTCAGCCTCCCAAAGTGCTAGGATTATAGGCTTGAGCCACCCACCCAGCCAGATATTTTATTTTTCAAACCAACAATGTTTAGGGACTAGAACTACAGGCTACTTACGGTAGGTAACAAAAGAGTATATAGTTGGCTGGCAATTTTTTTTCCCCTGTCAACTCCAACCTTCCTACCACATGCAACCCATTTGCTAGGTATACGGTTAGGGGCCCCACCTCACATCAGACAAGGGCAGCTCATTTAATTCTGTTTTCATCTCTCCAACACGATACACTAAGCTGTCTACAGGGACTGAGGGAATCCAGATTTCAAGGTCAATAAAAGACTGACTGTCACTGTATTAAGTCAAAACTAGTAGCATTAAAAAGGTCTACCATTACAGTAATTAATCTGAATGTTGGGCCTGGCAACTTCCAAAATTTAGACTTAACATGCTAGAACCTTAGGCTCTCCTCTTTTGAAAAAGAAAATCAGAACTAGATATAGCTGTAACAAACCCAACCAACCCAAAGACTCCTGAATCAGGCATGGCTCTCTCTGGGTATATAATTAAGAATGGGCTCAAATAATCAATATAAGACTCTACCAGTAAAAACACCCATATGCTGAAAGAATAAGCAATTACCACCCTAATGTGTTTCATCTACCAATCAGCAATAGTACCAGTCTGGAAATGCTGTCTTCATAAAGTAGATCTTCTATATGCAAAAGCCCCTTTTCTGTGTTAGCTTAAGGGATACTCTCAACATACCATCTTTAGTCCTTCTAGCACAACCTTGACATATCAGACAGAAATTGCTAAAAACGAATTCCAAACTTTGGATTCATTTTACCCAGTGACTCAGAAGTTAAGAGGCATCCAAAACAATAAGACCCAGAAAATATCAACTAAGAAATCAACTAAACCAATGAGATAGAAATATATGTGAAGAGGTTTTTATTTCTGATTGACTACCCATCCTGGAAAATGTACAAAAACCAATCTTCAAACCAGTGGTTAACCTGTAACTAGTGTAAGGCCTTGAACAAGTGTCACTAAACTTCTGACACTCAGTTTCCTTATCTGCCAAATAAAGAATAATTACCACTACTTCCATCACAGGTAGAAATGGGATAAGAAGGGGTCACATACGTGAATATCTTTCGAAAATTTAAATTACTGTTATTTGGTTGGGAAGAACAATCCTGTTTTCCTAACTTCTTACAGGGATAGGCTGACTAAAAATTGTCACATAACACCTGTAAATGAAGCAGACTTTTAAGAAGAAAATAAGAATACAGCCCCCCACCTCAAAAGGAACAAAAGCCCATTCAGCAATTAAAACTTCTGACGAGCAGCTGTAGTTGTTCACAGTAAAGTGTCCTAGAAACAGGATGGCTGTGGGTCACCCAACAAAGGAACAGTGACTGGGACAGTTATGGACACTGTTTTAAAGCCTTTAGCCCCAAGAAATGAATCTGGGAGAAATTTGCTTCAAGAAGTGTACCAGATGCAGAGCTGCTAATCCAAAATGAGTATTTAAAGAACAGGGATCTGTTTACTCTTCAGAGGAAAATTAGTCTTTTCAGGGAAGATCAGTTTCAGCTAGTATGCAAACTATATTCTTTGTGTGTGGATAAGACATTAGAGGTAACTAAGGAATACAGATCCCAACAGGCAGGAAACAGAGACAAAGCCCCTGTTTGCATCAACTTCCTCCTACACATCTCACCTCACAGACATGAACTCAGGAGAATGGCTCTTCCAGGAGCTGAGAGTGTGTAGGTTGGGGGGTAAGGAGTCGGGGGAGACTGTTGTCTGAATACAGCTTCAGTCACTGTGAATGAGTAAGTTCTAAGGTACTAGAACAGGGTCTCGAGTACCAAGAGAGCTCAGACGGCTGTGGAAATTTAACTCAGTATTTCACGTAAATACAACAGAATTCTCATTGTTTTACTTATGTGAAACTAACATGGATGTTTAAAGGGCAGTTCAAACTTAACAGTCCATACAGTACAAAACAAAATTATTTGATTTTACACTCCAAACTACCCCCTTCCCTCCTTTAGTCTTTAGTCTCTCAAGTTAACCATGCCACTGCTCCTCCAGTAGCTCAAAACAAAACCTAGGAGTCGTTTTTAATTATTTTTTCCTTAACTCCCCTTCCCACATCCATTTATTCCATTAGCATGTCTTATTGGTTCTACCCTCAGGGCATATATCCAATCTAACCCTTTTCACACCTCCATAATCAAAGCTACCATCAACTCTCCACTTCGAAAATTGCTTCTTCACCCATCTCCATGCCTCTACGATCAGCCCCTATAATCCATCCTCCCACAGCAACTTGAGTAATCTTTCAAAAGTAGTTATCAATCAGGTCACTATGCTCCCCTGCCAAAAAACACATCACTGGCTTCCCAGCACACCAGAGAAAATCCCAACTCAGTATCACAGCAGATCTGGCTGCTGACTACCCTTCTAACCTCATCTCCTACACCCTTTCTGAGCTGACCACACCCCAGCCACATCAGTTCCTAGGCTTTCATATGTTGTTTTCTTTGCCTGGAACATACGTTCACTCCTCTTTACCCTGCTTAAACTTCGCCTCCCCAAAGGTTCCTTCCTGAGAACCCTATCAAACACTGAGTTACTCCTATAGCTACCACATTCTCCTCCTTACCTGACTTTATTTTATTCATAGTACTATCACTACCTGCTTTGTTTTATTTATGTATTTCCTGCTTTACTGTCAACCTCCTGCATTATTTTAGGACCGGGAATTCACCTTGTTCACTGCAGTATTTCTGTTACACAGAACAGTGACTTCATATGTATACATTATAAATATTGTTGAATGACTCAGTTTTTTTACTGTGAAATATAACTACCTTAAATGTAACTAAGGGTATGTATACAGGTAAACACATAAAACATATGTATTGTTTAACAAATAATTATAATGCAAACGGCCATGTAAATACCGCTCAGGTAAAGAAGTGGAATGTTGACAGCTTTCCAGAAGCCTCCCCCAAGCACCATTCCATGATGACAACCGCCCTCCCCACCACCACACATATTATTCCCCAGGTAACCAAATCCTGACTTTGGTGATGATAATTACCTCAGTTTTCTTTATAGCTGTAAGCACTACTACTTACACATGCAGAACAGGTTTTTCATTCTTAATAAAGATAGATGTTAGGGAGTGTATAGACTATTAAAACATTCTTGGAAGGCAATATGACAGTATCTATTAAAAAGTTAAATGTATATGCCTTTTGACCTAGCCATCCCATTTTTAGGACTCTATCCTAGAGAAAGGCTAATGTAAGAGTACAAAGACATATGAACAAAGGACATCCACTGCAGGAGTGTTTGTAACACTAAATCACTGTAACCAATACATCTGCTCTTCAATAGTATAGTGGTTACACTACGTTACATCCATATATACTATATGGAATACTATATACAACCATTAAAATACAAAAAAAGTCCAAGATACAGTAACTGAAAAAAATTTAACAAAACCATTTTGTTTGAAAAGAAAGAAGCCAGCATGGTGTCTCTCGCCTGTAATCCTAACAGTCTGGGAGGCTGAGGTAGGAAGATTGTTAGCTTGAGCTCAGGAGTTCAGAGACCACCTTGAGCAAAAGCAAGACCCTGCCTGTACTAAAAATAAAAAAATTAGCCAGGCACAGTGGCACACACCTGTAGTCCCAGCTACTCCGGGAGGCTGAGGCAGGTGGATTGTTTGAGACCAGGAGTTTGAGGCTGCAGTGAGCTATGATAATGCCTCTGCACTCTAGCTGGGTTGACAGTGAGACCCTGTCTCAAAAAAAAAAAAAAAAAAGAAAGAAAGAAAGAAAAAGGCTGGGTGTGGCGGCTCATGCCTGTAATCCTATAATCCCAGCACTTCGGGAGGCCAAGGTGGGAGGATCGTTTGAACCCAAGAGTTCAAGACCAGCCTACACGACACAGCAAGACCCCATCTCTACAGAAAATTTAAGAATTGGCTGGGCATAGTGGTGCATGCCTGTAGTCCCAGCTACTCTGGGAGGCTGAGGCAGGAAGATCACTTGAGCCTAAGAGTTCAAGGCTGCAGTGAGCAATAGTCACGTCACAGTACTTCAGCCTGGGCTAGACCCTGCCTCTTAAAAAAAAAAAAAAGCTAGAAAAATTATGCAAGATATGTGTATGATATATGAAAAAGATACAAAAAAATTTAACACCAAACTGTCACTAGTATTTTCTTCAGGGGCAGATCATGAGAGACATGAGAGATTTTCATGTTTACATCAAACATTTGTTTTTTTTTTTTCCGAAAAGAGGGTTTTCTTTTTTCCAAAAATTGCACCAAGGTAAAGCAAAACTCTAGTTGATGTGGGCGTGTTGTGTAGGCGTTAGCAATACTGCCCTCACTATGTGCCCATTGGACAGTAGCACAACCCCAAAAAAAGGAGGGTTTCTATCGTTTGAATATTATTTTACATGCCTTCTTTTTGCTATCAGAAAAAATGATGAAAATATATATATTTAAATTTAGGAAGATATAAAAACTTAAGAAACTTGGGATAGAGACAAAATTAGAATTTCTGAGTATCTACAAGGTATATCCAGTAAAGCTTAGATCTTTAAGTAGCCAGATAAACCAAAGTTCACAAAAACAACAACCCACTGGGTGCCAATCTTTCATAGACCTACATTTCACGTTGCCTGGCTTCACCTGAACTACACTGCATCTTTGTTTCTTTATTTCAATCTTTCTATCACCAATCTTTAGATTATTCCTCCAGACAGCTCTTGGCCTAAACGCTTCTAGTTTAAAATGCAGGCTTGAGTTTCTCCTGGCCTTGGACCTAGGCCTAGCTTCCTGCTGAATGCTCTTTATCCCCCTCTCCCTATCTCAGTGATTCTATAGTAAAAACCCTTTTTGGCTTCTCTCAGCCTTTGAAACAGACCTTTTTGTATATTGCCCCAAATGCAGCTTCCCTCTTTGGCACTTAGCTAGTAATACCCAAAGCCATAGCGACTGGGCACATGACCCTAATTCTTGATGTGAGGAATCAGGGAGAGGTTTGTTACAAACACTTGCAGAGCTGTAATGAGGGGAAAAGTGATTAATGGAGAGGTCCCCGGGAAAACAAAATCAAAAAGAATATAGCACAATACCTAAGTAAATACGAAGAGAAAAAAATAATGATTTTGAGGTGAATTCTCAAGAGTTCTCCTTTGGGAAGAAACCATCAGGGCTGCATGGGAGCAATTACATATCTTAGACGAGGGTCTGTTCAGAAGCAGTCACCATTCAGCTTTCCCAAGGAGAACATCTGGCTGCCTCCTTCTGCATACTACAGATCATTTGGGGTAGAATGGGTAAGATGACATATAGCTAGAGACAGGGAGATCTTTTGTCCACAGTGTACGCTCCAAAGAAGTAGGGGAAAGCCATAATGATACTCAAACCCAAATAATGGCTAATCATCCCCGTAAGACAAGGGAATTTTTTTATAAAAGCTAAAATGCTCATTTCCATATCCATCAGCAGGGTCAGAAGACTACTGGGCCACTTACTCAGTTACTGACCAACCTACAGACCAACGGAGAAACACAGTTCAATACAAAGGACTCGCAGGCTTTAAATCAATACACAAAAGCTCTGTCCATTCTCATATGTAGTCATTCTTTTCAATTCATGGAAGATTGGGTTTTTATGCAATTCCAAGGGTATCTATGAAGATAACACAAGATCTCTAGGCAACACAGTCACCATTAGCTACAGCTTGCCTGTCAAAGCATTGACATCCATGATACCTTTGACCACTGGTTTTCAAATAGCTTGTATACATCTTAAGAGAGAGCCTGTAGTCAAGAGCGACCTTTTACAGAGTACACGGAGGAGTAGCATATTCTTGGAAAAGTTACAGTTCTAAACATTTATTGGGTACCTTAGAGAATCATTTAACAATCTTTTATTGAATGCCCACTCTGCTAGATACCTGTTTACAGCAATAAACAAGACAGATGTGGTCCCTGCTCTTAAAGAGTTTATAATCTAAGAGTGTTCATCAAAGAATATGTTCCCTTGGCCCTTCCATGGCTGGCTCCTCACCCTTCAGGTCTCATCTCAGATGTTATTTGCACACAGAAGTCTTCCCTACCAACCCTTTCCAAGCTGACTCCCCCTCTTTCTAGTCAGTCTCCAAATCACCTTTCATAGTACCTACCACAATCCTTAATTATCTTGTGTGGGTTTGTTATTTATGTATCTCTTCCTATTAGCTTCATAAAACAGAGGATTTGTATTCTCCACTGTATTCCCAGTGCCTTGATCAGTAAATATTTGCTGAATGTTGAATTAAAGAAAATATAAAGAATAATAAAGGGTGGCTCACACCTGCAATCCCAGCACTCTCGGAGGCCGAGGCAGGAGAACAGCTTGAGCTCAGGAGTTTGAGACCAGCCAGAGCAAGAGCGAGATCCTGTCTCTACTAAATGTAGAAAAAATTAGCTGGGCATGGTGGCGTGCACCTGTAGTCCCACCTTCTCTGGGAGGCTGAGGAAGGATGATTGCTTAAGCCCAAGAGTCTGAGGTTGTAGTAAGCTATGATGACGCCACTGCACTCCACCCAGAGTGACAGAGTGAGACTCTGTCTCAAAAAAAAAAAAAAAAAAAATAATAATAATAAAGGTTTTCATTATTTTACCCAAAAGACTAGGATGTAGGTTAGCCATTAAAGAGAGTAATGAGAGAGGTAGATCCAGACTTTTTCAAAGAATAAAATTCAGAGTTCTAAATATCTTCCCATCGGCCATGGCAGCCCTTAGATATGGTCATAAGCGTATGTATTTTTGTGTATAAATACACTGAGTGTATGAAATCCCCAAGGTACTCACAGTAGCGAACACCTCCCAGACATCACTAAGACCTAAGAGCTATACCTGCCGGCAAAAAAACACCCCAAAATGGTTCTTACAGGTTGAATTGTGTCTCCCTGTCCTCATTCATATACTAAAGCCCAAACCCCAGAATCTCAGAATGTGACCTTATTTGGAGATAAGGTCTTTATAGAGGTAATCAAATTTAAATGAGGTCATTAGAGTAGGACCTAATCCAACAGGTGTCCTTATAAGGTTAGGAGGAATGAGGAATGACTGCTGAATTGGTACAGGTTTCTTTGAGGAGTGGGTGAAATGTTAATAAGTAGATAGTGGTGATGGTTGCACAACTCTACATATATTAAAACCACCGAATTATATACTTCTAAAAGGTAAATTTTGTGGTATATGAGTTATTAATATATTCAGTAAAGCTACCATTAAAAAAAAGAGGAGCAGCCTTGGATGCCATGGCAACAAATGAAACCAATGTAAAAATACTTTGGACAAAAGTATCATAGAAATATTGTACTACATTTTAGATATTATACATTCCATGCTTATAAAAACATACATATGTATACATTGTGACAAAAGTATGGCCTTCTACTAACTCTGCTGGTTGCTATCTTGTCCTAGGAGAATCTTAATTCACATCAAAGTACTTAACTCAGCTAGTTCCTGAATATTCAGTTAATAAAATTATAATAAAATGCAACCTAAACTTGCTAACGTAAACCCCAGGGGCTTGTCCTGCTTAAAAAGGGAAAAGGAAAAAAAGCTGCAAAACACACCAAGGGCCTATATTAAGGCCAGAGAGGATAGTAAGAATCTAGATCTAGTGAAAATGTTATCCTCCTACATTCTTTTGGGAGCAGCTTATCAGGGTTTTCTATAGAGAAATTAGGCAAGTGAACAACTACAAACATACTGCTTTAATAAAATAACCACCAACACTGAAACAAATCTTTCTCCTCTTATGCTGTTTAATAAAAACACATTATCTCAAAAAAAAAAACAAAAAAACCCCACATTATCTCATTTTCATTTCAATAGTATTTCTATTGAGGCGTAAGTGTTTACACCCATTTTAATGAAAAGGAAACTGAGGCACAAAGTCACCCAGTCAATGAGAAAAGGAGTCAGTTCCAAGCTCTGTGCTCTGTCATATTGAGTTCTGTTTTCTCCCTTCATTCCTCTTCCTGTCTTTCATAGGACTGAGTCCACTTTTGCTCATGTTATTTTCGAACATGAACTGAGCCCCCAAGAAATCTTAATTTCCTCATTTTTCTCATTTGTTGCATTCATTCCATAAGTCTCCATAGGAAACACCTGCTCAGAGTACATGTTAAATGTTTTTGAACAAATAAATCAACCTGACCAGGCCTCTCTGGTTAGTTTCATCTTTCATGAATAATGAATGAAAGGACTCAAAAACCTATAAAAATGTTTGCAGGGATATAGATTTCCTTCCTAGTTGCTGAAAAAAGTTTTAGAACTGAATCAGAAATGCTGTTACTGAGCTGGCCCTGTGAAATGACTTCTTGAACCGTCCAACTCTTGCTTCTCAGCCAGTGAAATGACTGGATTCTCTAGATGGGAAACCTACAGGCAAGATCTTTAGCTCTACCTATCACCTGAATCCTCACCTTTCACAAATATTCTGATATTTCCCAGCAACTACCTGCTTTCCAAGTTATCAGGCATCATTTTCTTTCTCTCTTTCTCCCTCTCCTTCTCCTCCCTTCCCCACAAGTAGCATTTACTTCACACTTTCTTGTGAGGCATGAAGGTTTTCACTGGTCTCAGAACACCAATGGGAAGCCACTATGACATAAATGGTGAAATAACTTCATAGAGTGTCACCCATCAAAGTAGTGGAAGATCTAGGAATTTACTATACACTGCCCTGGCTAAGCTTTTCCCCAAGATGGGAAGCACCAAATACTAACAACATGAACAAGGCAGTGCTCTTATGAGAACATTAGTGCTTAGGGATGAAATCAGAGTAGTTCTTTTTTCTTGGGTAACTGAAGAGTTAGTAGTTTTGTTTTCAACACATAAAAAGGGCTGAAGTACAATAGTAAATCCAGGTCTTAATTTTCAAAACTAGGTGGAAATACAGACCAGGGCATTAGTAACATTCCTGCATTTGTTAAAAAGGTAAGTTCTGTATTTAAATTAGATTTCCACCTATTCAGCCCTCAACCTCCTCCTCCTTCTTTACCATGATTTTACAGCCTTGGCCTTGGTTAATTAATACTTCCATGACACCACCCTATAGAGGTACAAATAAAGAATTTTTACTTAATGTGGAAAAAACCGAATTTTAAATACAGACACGCATATCTCCTTTCATATTTAAATATGAAAGAATGCACATTCACAAATGCAACATCAGTGAAAATCATTTGCTCTAGAAATTTTCCCTAAGCTTAAAAAGTTTAAAGAAGGCATCTTTTAATGTTTGAACTAAATGAATGAACATAATTTTACCAGTGATAAGATGTTCTCTAGGGAAAGGAACCACAGACTTTTAGAGCTATAAGAAACATCAGAAATCATTAACACATCGACTGCCACACCAGAAAAAAAAATGTTTTCCCTGGGGCCACAGTGTTTTATTAAAATGATCCTTTCTAAATTTGTTATCTTTTATTGTTTTCTGTGCGTGAGTTATATGCAATGTAAGCCACATTTTTAGAATTAAATTGTCAATATTAATTGTAACAGTAAGAACATCAACAAGTAAGATTTTCTCGAACTAACCGCAGGGTTTTGCTTCACGGGGCCCCAGGCTCGAAACTAGCCTGAGTTAAATACAACTCACATGGCAGTCAATGTGTTAAGCACAACTTCACTTTGAAGATGAGAAATCTCCCAAATTAGTGATTATCAAATTCTATAGCTGGTTAATCCCAGGCATGGGTTTTGGCTTCTGACTCCTAGTTTAGTACTGCTAAGTTCTTGTAAATGGAATATACTTAACCGGTTAATATCAAAATCAAAGGCAGAGAGTCAAAAATCAGAATTGCTCTTACCACATACATGAATGACATTACACAGAAGCTCTGTTTCAACTTTAGTATTTTACGCCATAAATTCTTAACTAGTGACTCACCCTGCTGAGTTGATCCAATAACCTTTGGTTCTGTTCTGATAGCTCCTGAACAGCCCGTGTTTTTTCTCGATCTGCTTCCCGCAGATGAACTTGCTGCCTCTCTAACTCGTCCTGTAGCTGTTTCACATCACTCTCCAGCTCTGACACTCGCCCTTCCCACTCCCCTTCTCGGTTCTCGAATCGTCTTCTCAGTTCATGTTTCTCTTGTTCTAAGTGCTGGGTGAAAAGTGAAGAGGATTTAAATACTGTTAAAAATTCCGCAGCCTTTTTTTTTTTCCCCCACACTTTACTAACTTCTTTTTCCCAGTTAGCACAATAAAATGCCCTGCAACACAGGACAAGTTACCCAATACACAGCTACAAAAATATTCCCTTCATCCACAGCAGCGAAAGAGTTGCTTTCACAAGGAGAACACCATTCCTACTAAAAATACTCAATGTTATGTTTATTCTTACCCTTGGGCATGAGAATTCACTTGAAATTTCACAAGTCAACTTTTTTGGCACCACGGACTGGTTTCATGGAAGACAATTTTTCCATGGATAGGGGCAGGGGGTGGCAGGGAGGAATGATTTGGGGATCATTAAAGCGCATTACATTTATTGTGCAGTCAAGCCTCTCTGCTAATGATAATCTGTATTTGCAGCAGCTCCCCAGTGCTAGCATCACCACCTCAGCTCAACCTCAGATTGTCAGGCATTAGATTCCCATAAGGAGCATGCAACCCAGATCCCTCGTGTGTGCAGTTTACAGTAGGGTTCCTGCTCCTATGAGAATCTAATGCCACCGCTGATCTGACAGGAGGCGGAGCTCAGGTGGTGATGCCAGCCATGGGGAGCAGCTGTAAATACAGACGAAGCTTCACTTGCCCACCACTCACCTCCTGCTGTGCATCCTGGTACCTAATAGGACACGGACTGGTACTGGTCCCAGGCCCGGGGGTTGGGGATCACAGATCTGAGCAGTGATTTATCAATCATTTAAACAACTAAAAATAAGTCCCATAACCAAAATGCTCATTACTTTTTTAAGGAGGTTTCTTCTGGAATTATCTATCATGCATGACATAATACCAGGCTTTTACAATCAGAGTTTTCCAGAGATCACAAGAACTCCAGAGAGCCTTCAGATTAACCATCTCTTTTTACAAATGAAGCAGCAGAGGATAAGAGAGAGGTTCAGTGACTAGCTCAAGGGTCGGTCAGTACTAGTAAATAGTAGAACTGGGATTTATGTCTAAGTCACTGGACTTAGTACTCTAAATCATAGCTCAATAAATATTTGAGGCTATATATAGCACTGTATTTCAAAATCATTAAGGCAAGCTCAGGTTCGGGACTACTCTAAATCATGGCCTATTAATTAAGCCTTGCATATTTATTTCTGATGCATTCATTCAATTCTGAGTGCCTACCATGGGGCTAAGCACTGTCCTGGGGACACAGTAATGAGCAAAACAGACACAGTCCTTGCCCTTACGGAGTTTTCAATCTAGTGGGATAGAATGATAAAACAAATTGTTTCAAAAAATAAAATAAATTGTGTGTGGAAAATGGTATGCAGGAAAAGTACAGATGGTTTGAATCTCAATAAAAAAGAATTCCTTTGAATCGAAGGAAATAGTATCTTTTTGTTTCTGTGAGATAAACATGTATACTTCTCTACAGAGGCAAGTATGTTCTCCTACTTAAAAAGCATAGTATGTACAACAGCCAAGTCTATACTTCAAGGAGTATATGAAATGTAAATTAAAGTAATGACCTTTAACTTTTGGTGCTCCCAGGAAAGTTCTGGTGTAATTGTTCAAAATAATACCCACCTTGACCCCAATTCCCGAGATTGTGATTCACTTAAGAAGGGGACGAGGTCCAAGCATGTATGTGTATGTACGTATGAATATATCTGTATATGTACATACATTTGGTTCTTCAGGAAATTCTGACGCACTGAAGATTGACATCAAACACTGAGATTGTTTCAATAAGCTAAAATGAGCATTTGAATCCTCTACTTCAGAGTACTTAGTCATCTCTTCACCTTGGGAAACTACACTCCTATTCTACTGATGTTCTCACCTTTCAAAATATTTTTTGGAATGCTTCTTTTGGCAAGTCTTAGGGGATAGCTTACAATCATGCAAAAAAATCAGTCCCATTACTTCACATCTGAGGTGTGTCTAAAATATGAGATTATCCCACTTCATCCTGCCAGCTTATTCCCCTTACTTTGATCTGAGTGACTTGTGAATGTTTCTGAAAGTCAAATTTACCCCCTAACAGATGAAAATTTACCATGATTGAGAGCAGTCAAAAGAACCTGCCACAAGATAAAAATGGCAATCTAAAATTAAAATTTTAAGCACATTAGCAAAGGCAGTTTTCACTGAAAACTCCTAAGTTGACCTAAAGAAGATAACTCATTTGGATATAGCCACTCTAGTACCTTTGTTGAAAAAGTCACATTACTTTATACAGTTTCAGTTTGAAGCACGTGGGAAAAGGAATAAAAAGGGAGGGACTTCTACTCATCAGTATGAGAATTTTTTGCTCTATGCTTTTCTCATATTGCTAACTTCCAAAAATGAGAATGTTTTAGTCACTACAGAAACTTCAGAAAGATGGGATTCAGAAACAAATGCTAATGCAAACCTAAAATTGTGTACTTGGTTTTACTGAATTTTTCCAAAATGAAAAAGATTGAGCAGAAGGCAACGGCAAGAACTCAGTAATCACAGTGTTACTGAGAGGCCAGATAAATTAGGCTTGTGTTCTAAAAGAACAGAGAGACTTAAAAATATTCAGCAAACAGCTGTTAGTGAACAGCCCAACCAAGCAACTAAAACAATCCAATCCAATCGGGAGGGGGCTGAGGACAGGTGGTGCTGATCAGTCTATTCTGTCTTTACGTTTCCTTGGACATGAGACAAACTTGCTATTTCAGGTTTCCCAACCCTTTGACAAAATCAAGAGTTTCCTATTAATGAACATACAGAATTTAGCCTTTGGTCTACTCTGAGAAAAGAAAAGTTTCTCCTAAAATATTTTCGATTAAGAGCTAACTTAAACAGTAAAACTCTAAGGGAGGTCAGGTCCTGCCTATGCTCTGCCCTGTTTCTCAGGGTTAAATGGCATTTTAAAAGTTAATATCAAAACTGTCAAGGTCATCAAAAACAAGGAAAGGCTAAGGACCTGCCACAGCTGAGAGGAGGCTAAGGAGACACAAAAACAAAACATAATGAGGTATGCTGGATGGGATCCTGGAAAAGAAAAAGATATTAGGTAAAAGCTAAGGAAATTTGAATAAACTAAGGATTTTAGTTAGTAATAATGTATCAGCATTGGCTCATTGATTACGGCAAAAGTACCATACTAATTTAAGACGGTAATAATAGAGAAAATTAGGTTTGGAGTATATGGAAACTCTCCATACTATTTTCCCAGGTTTTCTGTAAATCTAAAACCATTCTAAAAAATAGAGTTTATTTAACACTAAAAAAAAATAGCAAATAAATGTCATTGGCCTACATAAAATAGATCTTTACAGAAATGGATTTCTGCAAACAAACAAAAAAAAAACAAAAAAACAAAAAACACAAAAAAGTGACACTGTTCTCATAAGTCCAGGACATGGTTCTTTAAAAATACAAAGAAAAAATATTCTTCTTTAAGAGGACCAAGTACTGAATGCAAATCAGGACCCCTGGGTTTTCTTCTCTAAATCTACTATGACTCCCATTATGTACTCATTTTCATCTTATTATTTTTGCCCTCTTAAAAAAATAGTACTGGAATCATGATAATTGTCCTAGGGGAAGACAACATAACTGAGGGAAGGTGCTATTTGTAGAAGCAAAAGAAATAAATTTTGTTAAAATGGCTTCAGAACTTTAAGCCTCTGCAAATCTAATTCAGTGAATGAGTAATAAAACACAGTACAGTCAATTCAAGGTGGAAAAAAACCCCAAAATCTTAGTTTTTCCAGTTACCCTGAATCTTCATTTTAACCTTGAGAGATGTATACCTAAAAAAAAACTTCTATGTTAACATTTAAACCATTAAAGATTTTAAACAGCATGCCTTTAATGACACAGTAGTGTAGGATCAAGTACTTTTATGTTTTAAATGACAAAACGAAATCTGGGGTTTGGCACAAAGAACCACAGAGGTATTCAACATCAACTAATGAATAGGTGGAAAAGATCCTGAAAATGGCTTATTTGTCCTGAAGTTAGAAAGGTGCCAATTCTGAAGTAGTAAAGGAGCAGATGGGACTGAAATAAAACCAGTCTCATTATTTAATAGTAAAACCACCATTCTCTCAGAATCCACTCACCATGTTTATCTTTCAAACCAACCTGTGAAAAAATGTGTTTCATTCCAATGTCTGACAGTTTGCAGAAAATTATAAATGCTTTTTTCCTCCCTGGTCAAGTTCTCTTATGAATAAATACTTCTTAAAGTAAGGGCTGGTCCTCTGCTCCCAAGCGTTTAATTTAATTGAAAATACAGCAACTGTGTTAAACTTTAGACAGTACTTTGTCTAGACAGACATTCTAAAATCTAGGTTGCTCAAAAAAACATACTGTGGGGAAAACTCACTTGCAGGTATCAAATGAAAGAATCCTCTGTAAATCAGGTTTGTCACTCTCATATTAACACTGACGGAATTAACAAACACTTATGGCAATTTCATTATACCTTTTTTAATGTACATTTAAAAAAACTTAAACTTTTAATAATTTTCAAACATACCTAGAAGAAATAGTATAACTGACTCCCCCCCATCACTCAGTTTCAACAATGATCAATATTTGGCTTTTAAAAAATAAACTTAAAAAAGTTTTTAAATTGATTTTTAAATTAAAGCATATGTAACAATTTACCATCTAAACCATTTTTAAGTATAGGTGTCAGTAGTGTCAGACATTTACACTGTTGTGTAACAAATTTCCAGAATTTAAAAGTAAACTTTTAAAACTAGAGTTCATATGCTGACCTGCAGAGTAGCGAAGATTTTAAAAGAAGAATTTAAGAGTTTAAAACTATTACAATCCATCAAGTAAATAAGAAAAATGTTGAATTTATTCTTTTACAATAAAAACTTTTGTTAGGGAATTTTGAAATCTTTTTCCTTTGTTGAAGAAATGTATAAAGGCTCCACATGGAATCCAGGATGTGTGTAATTGCACACTCAGGATTACTATGAAATCTATCACTAATCAAACTGATATGACGGTCCTTTCAAGTTAACTGTCTCTTCAATCAAATCCCTCACTAAAGGAATTTCAAATCACAAGTTTAAATCTCTGCAGTAGTGCTTCTTCACAAAGCCGTGTAATTGAATCTCCTTAGTAGAAAAAAAAAAGACAGCCTTTTTATTTCTAGAGCTCTACTTCAAGTGAAAATTAAACAATTCAATTCATTAGGTTGCTTTTTGGCAGTCTACCTACAGGTTTCACAAACAACTTTTCAGGGAGGTATCTCAGGAGTTCATCAACTGGCAGACCCAGTTAACAGGTCAACTGAACTACAGGGCACTCACCGGTTTCCTTTTTTCCCCTGATTTACTTTTATGTCATCGGACTACAGACATTCAAATCTTATTACAGAAATGTTTCTGAATCTACATTCTGACCAGTCAACCAGTAGCAGTGATATGGAACCTGATTGGGATCAATTTCAAACCTCATTCAGGTCAGTACTCTTCTCTTGTTGTAACTAAGAATGAAAAGAACTGGTTGCAAACCAGGTGACAATAGTCAACACACAGGCAGAAAAGGTTAAGCTTGTCTCCATTGTCACAGATGACTCCCTTTTGCAATCTAAATTTTAGAAATGCTGGCGTTCTGTGTTGCATTCAAGGCCCTTTTCTAGTTAAGGGTAAGAAAACACACATAGCACTGACAGACACTGGTCCAAGAATTGGCAGAAATATTACAGATACTTCAAGAGTTATTTGTAAAAGAAATTCAAGTAATATATTTCTCATAGGTTGCATCTGGTTAACCAACCGCAAGCCTGAGACCCAGAACACAGAAAAGTAGTGTTTCAATACACATAAATATTGAGGCCCAAATTAAATCCACTACCAGTGGTCACATGTTGAGCCCTGGCTCGCCTGATTTCTGCAATGGCACCACATTTCCTAATCCCTGAGTATTTGAAGGCTATATAAAGCTCCTTTAGGGGCACTTGTTTCCCACAACTCTGAGCTGCCAGGAAGTTAAGACAAGGGCATCTAGAGGCCTTAACGTCAAAACTGGAAAGCTCTAGGCTAACACCCTGATTAGAGATTAACTACTTTCTCTGAAAACCTGGAGCTTTTAACTTTAAATATTTTTATTTTATAAGCATATTTTAAATGCTTCCCGACTTTCTCATTTTTCTGTGTGCAGACATCACCTCAGTGCTGTATAAATTAGTCATACTGTAAGCTCTATTTTAGATGCTGGGTACAGTACATATATAGAACGGCCCACAGTGGTTGGAGCTGTGCATGGACCCATTTGCTGTGAGCAGAGTGGGAAAGTCAGGTGGGTTCAATGAATGCCCTGATCTAGTAATCAGAAACCTTCCATGCTACCTCCAGTTCGTTCCAGGACATTTTCTGCGAGGTAGGGTAAGCAACGAAGAGGAGGGTGATTCGCTCCCCAAAACTGCCCAGGGCCGGGCGGGTGCCTGGGCTGCCCCTGCTTCCCACCCCTCCCAGAGGGAGGTCCTCACCTCTAGCTTGTCTGTCAGCTCCTTGTGCATCTGCTCGTACTGCCGGCTCATGTCCTGGTTCCTCTCGAGCAGCGCCTTGCCCAGCCGGGCCGCCAACACCAGATCCTTCTCCTTCTGCCGGATTACCGACAGCAGCTCAGGGTCCTGGGCGGGCGGCGGCTGCGGTCCAGCCCCCTCGGCTGCAGGCCCCAGCTCGGCCTGAGGATGCTCCCCGGGGTCGGACGGCCGCTCCCCGGCCGCCAGCAGCGCCAGCTCCTCCTCTAATGCCAGTTCCAGCTCCCCCGGGCCCCCGGGGAAGGAGATGAGGGCGGCAGCGGCGGCGGCGGGACTCCGGACTGCGTCCCCGGCCGCGGCGGGGAGCTCCATGCAGCAGGCGCTGTCCGGCTCGGCGGGTGCTGAAGCGCGGCCGGCCAAGCCCAGGCAGAAGGCGGACATGGCCCGCGTGCGGAGCCCGCAGCGGTGCGGCCCGGCCGGCGCGCGCCAGGCTGCAGGGGGGAGGGGCCCCGCCGCGCCGCCCAGCGCCCCGCGCCTCGCCTCGCGCCGCGGCACGCGCCCCTCGGGTGCCCGCGAGCCCTGGGCGCGGCGCGCGCCGGCCCGCCCCTCCCCCGCGCCGGCGGCACGCGCCCCCGCCCCCCGCCTCAGCTGCTCGCGCGCGCAGGGGAGGAGAAGGACGAGAGGGTGGGAACGGGAGGCTGAGGAAGGGAAGACTAGGGGACGCGAAGCGCTAGGGGAGGATGCGAGGAAAAACGCCGCTGCCGCCGCCGCCGCTGCCGGGTTTTCAGCCGCCCTGTTGCCGCTGCCGCTGCCGCTGCTGCCGCCGCCGGCCGGGCAGCGTCTCACGGGGCGGGCTGCGCTCCGCTGTCGCTGCGACGCTCGCTGCTGCTGCTGCCGGCGGCCTCTCTCTGCAGCCGCGCTCCATGACCCTCGGCTCGGCGGCAGCCCCAACAGCAGCGGCGGCGGCGGCGGCTGCTGCTGCAGGGGCTGAGGCGGCGGCTCCACATCGCGCGCCGCGCGGCCGAGCGAGCTCCTTCCTGCCTTCCCCGGCTCCTCCCGCTCACCGGGCCTGCCGCACCCCGCCCCGGGCTTCCGGCCGCGCCCCCTCTCCCCGCCCTTTGCCGGCGCCTGACGCGCGCGGGCACCTGTTCGCCGCGCCCGCGCGGGATTCGCCGGCTCGCAGGTCTCCTCAGCGGCGCCCAGGTGGCGCCGGCGGCCTTAACCCCTGCGCTGCCTCAGGCGCCCGGGGCAGCTGCGCGCGCCGTCTGCAGAGGCGGCTGGCGCATACCTAACGGTCCCCACCGCCCCTCCGGCACGGCCACGCCCCCGGCCTCGCGCACACTTAGGGGCGCGGTCCCGCCCTCAGCCCCGCCCCCGGCACGCGCACCTCGGGGTGTGGCCTCGCCCCCCGGCCTAGCTCTCACCTCGGACGGGTCACGGCCCCGCCCCCAGCCTCGTTCTCACCTCGGACGGCGCCCCGCCCCGCCCCCGGCCTCGAGCGCTCCTGTGGGAGCGGGCCCGCCCCCAGCCTCGCTGCCACCTCTGGGCCAGGGCACGTCTCGGGGGCCGGTGAGGCTCAGTCTTGTCGCCACCTCTTAGGTGGTCCCTGGGCCAAGGGCACTGAGGACGTTCCTCTAAGACGGGTGACGGACCAAGCCCCTAGAGAGACTCGCAGTCACGGAATTCAGGTCTGGTCCCCACGAGAGCTCAGCAGTCAGGAGAGGGAGCCCTAGAGAGCAGTAGGAGGAAACCCGGCATCTTAATGGTGATGATGACTCAGGGATATGAAGGACCAGATGCTTCGGAGACCAGCAGCCCGGAGAGAAAGGGCTCATGTGGAGAGATAACGGAAAAAACTACTCAGATGGGAACATGAAGCAAGAAATCTCCCTAATAACAACTACTGTTTATTTGGCACTCAGCGTGTGCCATGTACTGTGTTAAGTGCTTTGTATTCATTATCTTAGATAATCCTCACGGAACTTTTTAAAGTAAATACTGTCACTCTTCTCGTTTTACAGAGGAGGAAATTAAGGCCTGAGAGATGGAGTCGCCCACCCAGGTCATTACAACTGGTAGAGCCACTTTATATATGGCCAGTCTTGAGGACCATAAATGGTCATTTGTGACCAAGGTGGATTGGGTGGACATAGAAGAAAAGCTTCCTGCAATGATTAAAAGAGGGATTGAGGAGCCTACGGGGTGATTTCCAGTCAGTTCTTCCTTTGACCTCATTGGTGATGCTCTGTGTCTCCTATTTTCAGAAACAATCCCTTCTGAAGCTAGAAGTTGTCCCTATTGTTTCCTTTTCCTCTTGGAAGACAACCCATTTTTTAGTTAGATCATACCTTTATTTTTTTCATTCCAGTGAGATGGAAATTTCAGGACATCAAGAGGCTGAAGTGGGTCAAACGGTTTCTTACGGCCTTTATTCCTTATAAAATTCAGAGCCTAAACAATACTCAGCTGTTAACATCGCTATCTACTCCAGACCAAAGGTGATAATCTGAAAGGTCCTGAACCTCAGCGCTGGCTTTGCTCAGGTATTGCCATTTACCATATTAGAAATTAACATGTAGAAAAGTTTTAAATATTTAATTCATATTAAAATACTTATAATAAACCTATTACATGTTACCACAATGTATTTTTATGAACCATAGCTGAATATTCCCAAACAAAAAAATTGGTGAGAAGAGTGGCACTGCTTTTTCATTTTGCAAATCTCTGTCATGTCTGGCTTAACAATAGAAAACTAAATTCTTATATCTACTTCTCTATTCAACATAGTGATATTTTGTTTTGATTGAATTATATGAAGAAAATCAGATCTCACAAATGTATATGGTTGGGAAAAGGAAGAATATTTGAATATCCTTTTTCAGATAATTTTGGATATTTTCTTTGATATTACACCAAAACTTGACAAGTGATAGTTTCTTGAAGGTTAGTTGCAATGTGAAATCTAAAACCATGTCAAGGAAATCCACTGATCTTTCACTTTGAATAGCTCTTTACCTACATATGATTGATTCTATAATGACATGCATTTTCATTTGGAAAATATTTGAGTTATGCAGACCTTCCAAATATTGTCATGTGTCATTATATAATATCAAAAGAATCACATTTATTAATATCACTACTGATCTCATCATAAAAGTTAAGTGTTGGGAAGCTATTAAGCTGACTGAGGTGCATATGAGTTTTCCAAAATTCCTATTTTCACTTGAAAGCTTGAATTTTATCATTGGTAACTAGCATTTTCAATTGTTTTCCTTGAAGGGACAGACTTACTTCATTAATTCTTGCAAAAATGTCTGCCAAATACCCAAATTAGAATACTGCAATTCGTGTCATTAATTTGAATATGAAAAACATGGCTAGTTCAGCTCTCAACTCAAATGGTGGTACAAGTCAACCATCATACTTCAAGATGCAGCAGAAGTGCTTTCTGGGTACTTCCCATTTCATCACATGGGATATTAAAAAGCTGTGTACTCGAGGGTCTAGATTTCATAAAGTACACTTCATCAGGGACATGCTTAAGTTAAACTAGCACATGGGAGTGGAGAATAACATATCTACCAGTACACTTTGGTACCACTGCCTTGAATCATGCTTAAGGTATCAGTTGTGTTACCCACCACATTGCTTTTACACTGTCAGTGCAAATGTCAACAGAGTTAAAAATAGTATCAGACAATTTAGCATTATTATGAAATTTGTTTTACTATTATTAATAAAATTAGCGTTACTGTTGTTACAATTTTTCTGAAAATAATTTGGTTTTTTTTTTTTTAATTTGGTAGCCTTCCTGAAAGGCTCCTGGGGACCTTTAGGGGTCGGTGCACCACACTTTGAGAACTGCTGATTTAGAGCCATGCAAGTCTGTTAGGTCAGCTTTGAGGTAACAGAATGAACATGTATCTGCCTACATGGAAATTAGTGCCAGAATTTAAAATTTATCAAAGCAAAGTTATGAAAACCCTCGGGCTTCTAAGAAGCATATTGTTTATTCTTCTTCATGCTAGAATAATAGCAACTAACATATATTTAGCATTATGTTCCGTATGTCCTTTATGTAATACTGTCTCATTTAATCCTCACAATAACTCTATAATGCTAGTGTGTAATACAAATATATTCTAGTACATGATACTATGATTTTTTTTAGGTCTGTCTGATTCTTAGTTATCATGATTCATACTGTATATTTTTATCATTTATATATGCGTTTACAATATATTTGCATTAGCGTTGGTTCTGGTACCTGGATTTTCTGGTGAATTGGAGCATGACCCATCTTAACATACTATGGATGAATTTCCACATAAGCACTGTTACCTCGCTAAGGGAAAAACATGAAATTTTCCTTCTTCAAAATCCTGATATTTCCAAATATGACAACACTCATCCAATTTTCCCAAGTTGTTTACTTCTATTAACATCTTGATCTGTAAAAACTGGGAAGTGTAAAAGAGAAAACATTTTCCAGAAAATTTGTTTGCAAAAAGCCAAGTGTTGAAGAAACATGAAGAGCTGGCAAAACGTGTGATAAAGCAGTTTTGTGGTTGGTATTTTCATTTAGCAGTGATGTGTGTGTGTGTTTATGTGTGTGCATGCACACATGTGTACCTGCACTTGAGCATGTGTGTTTTAAGCTCTACATTTTATTTATGAACTAGTTGTGGAAACATAAAAATCTCAAAAGTTCCCAAAGTGTTGCACAAAGCATTTTATATCTTTTTAGAGATGAGTTGACTCAACATTTTGCAAAGTGTGATGTGTATACCCTTGGTTGTTCTCAAGTTTATTTTTAGGGGAAAAATATTAACTTCAGTGGGTGATGCTCACCAGCCTCAGTCTTTAGCAGACACCTTGCCTTGCTGGGTGTAGGGCAGTGTCTTCTCTGCTACCCAGAAGATGAGTTGAAGCCTCATCTTGTCCCTACCCCGCTACACAGTGTGAGTCCCCAGTTTCCTCTCCTCCAGCTTCTGTCCCTTCCTACCAACACCCCTGCCCAACTTTTCCAAGCGAGAGCTCCTCCTCTCTCCCAAGGATTTGCCTAATCCCCCAGGTCCAGCTGCCTTGTTACCTGTGCCCATTATTCCCTGACCACTATTGTTTTCAGCCGTGGACCCATTTTCCTCCCTTCTGATTAGGCATCTTTAGGCTTTCCCCCTAATGATAAAAAATATGGATTCATGAGCCAGACTTCCTGGGCTGGAATCTCAGTTGTGCCACGTACGAGTTGGATGACTTTGGATCTTTGTGCCTCAGTTTCCTCATTTATAGGATGGAGATAACAATGGTACTTACCTAATAAGTTTGGTCTTAAGACAAAAAGATTTCATATGTGTAAAGCTGTTAAAATGGTAGGATATGGTGAGTACAATACAGGTTTGTTTTTTTTCTTGAGATAGAGTCTCACTCTGTTGCCCAGGCTAGAGTGCCGTGGTGTCAGCCTAGCTCACAGCAACCCCAAACTCCTGGGCTCAAGTGATCCTCCTGCCTCAGCCTCCAGAGTAGCTACAGGTATGCACCACCATGCCTAGCTAATTTTTTCTCTATATATTTTTAGTTGTCCAGCTAATTTTCTTTCTATTTTTAGTAGAGACGGAGTCTCGCTCTTGCTCAGGCTGGTCTCGAACTCCTGAGCTCAAACGATCCACCCGTCTCGGCCTCCCAGAGTGCTAGGATTACAGATGAGAGCCACTTCGCCTGGCCTATAATACAGGTTTTTGATAAATAAATAAATTCATAAAGTAACTGAGCACAAACTCTCCCTCTGATGCCATGATGTTTCCTAACATTTATGTCTGTCTTCTTTTGCCTTATATACCTGTTTCCTTTCGAAATAAATGTATTTAGTTAAAAAAAAATGAGTGAACTCAAATAAAAATAATAAATAATATAGGTGGTATAGTGGTATAGTGGAGTTGTTAAGAGTGACAGTCTGGGGTCCCTGCATTAGATCTGTCATTAATCAGCTGTATACATTTGAACAAGGCATTTACTGTCCCTGGGCTTTGGTTTCCTCATTTGTATGGTAAAAAGTTAGGCTCGATGACTATCCCTTTATTCTCTAAACCAGCAGTTCTCAACTGGGGGTGATTTTGCATCTCCTTTGCCCATGCCCACAGGGATGTTGAACAATGTCTAGAGACATTTTGGGTTGTCACGACAGGGAGGGAGGAGGTGCTACTGGCATCTAGTAGGTAGAGGCCAGAGATGCTGATAAACATCTTGTAATGCACAGGACAGCCTTGCACAACAAGAATTATCTGGCCCCAAATGTCAGTAGTGCCCAATTGAGAAACCCTGGCTTAAAATACCAGGCTTCTTCAACTTGACCATGGGGTTTCTTTCCCAAGAAAGATATAAATGGGCTATATACAAGTCAGGCTATGATGTGAGCCCAAGGGTGCTTTTGGCTGCTTTTAGGAATTTCCTTCTGCAAAATCAGCCCACAATAGAGCCATACCACTTAGGCAAACAAATAAATAAACAAAAAGCCTCTCTGCTTTGAGCTGAATTGCTCCCAACATTGACTAAATTGCTTTCTACCCCTCCCCCGCTTCTTATAACGATTTGACTGTCTCCATTGCCCAAACTCATCAGAAAATGACTGCTTTATGCTCAGGTTAGCTATTTTTGGTTCTTCCAGTGCTGACATCTAGAAAGATTTGTGGCTTAATTTTCTATATGTTCCCATTTTCTGCTGCTTTCCAATGATCTTGGCCCTAAACACATTGCTGATGTGTTTTACCACATATATTAAATATCATTCATCTGAAACTATTTTAAAACATTTCATAGTTTTATTTCAAGAATTTGCCAAACATTTGTTATATCTTGTTCTTTCCGCATTACATTCCTATTTAATCTGTTGGCAGGCAAGTTATTTATACCTATTGATACTGCTCATACTAACACTGTTTCTCAAGCGAATTTCCTCCCATTTTTGTCCTTTATTTTTCTTTGTCAATTTCAGAGTAAACTGCTTGTAGAAATAGTATATCATCCAGTTGCCAAGACAACTAAAAACTTTTGCTAGTAGGTAGGTAAAATGTCTTTAATCTGTTTTTCATGGTTTGTGTTACCCTTGCTACCTTTTCGCTCTTAGTAAAAAGCCTTTATGGGCTTCTTGGTGTCTTCCGATGATCAGAAGAATCGTTGTTATTTTCTGAAGGGTTCAGATTTAATTGTATGTCCTAGAGAAGGCAGCTGTGTTTGTGTCTGGGACATATCTGTAAATGTGGGCTAGATATGCATATTAAGTGTTCTGGGGAGATAGGTGGTCTAATGCACTAGCAAATATTGGTAATTTATACTTCACAACAAATGGGAAAAATAAGTTTTTATTGGTGATTACATATTTCTATGAGCAAATTAATTTTTTAAAGTTCCCAAGTTGTAAAGAAATCCATTGGATTGTGTAGTTATCAAGGAAGTTGGCCAATAAGTATTTGTTGAGTAACCATTGAAGGTTGGTATGGGTTTGGTATTAGCATTATATGTGAACTTTAGGATTTTAGAAAATTTTAGAAAACATGGTCCCTATCCTCAAGGAGGATTCTATCAGTGTTTGTGTAAGAGAGGGTGGGTAAACTGGACATGGCCTCACCATGGAACTGTATAGCTCACACTGCAGGAAATATAATAGAGTGGTTAAGAACATGGTTTCTCTTAAGAGTAAGCCCTGGTTTGAAGTTGAGGCTCCCTCAGTTACTCGCTGAACAGCCCTGGGAAAGTTAGTTACCCTCTCTGTTAACAGGCATTGTGTAAGTAAATAATTCTGTTCACTAATGAGTTCTTAAGGCCCATCACAGTCCCTGACATATAATAGGAACTTGATGCATTTTATAATGAATGAATAATATGTATAAAGCACTCAGTACATTGCCAGCACAGTCAGAGCTTACTCAAAAAGA
Organism: Propithecus coquereli; assembly: GCF_000956105.1. Classification (NCBI taxonomy): domain Eukaryota; kingdom Metazoa; phylum Chordata; class Mammalia; order Primates; family Indriidae; genus Propithecus; species Propithecus coquereli. The sequence continues at coordinate 2,065,375 of NW_012148775.1, read as the reverse complement.
TGTTAAAGATAAACCAAAAAATCCTTGATCTCAGAATGCCAAATGTATTACAAATTAAAATGGTCTGAATGAACCTCTTCATTCATTCAGAACATTTATGACATAGAAATGTTGTATATTATATGGAGAAAACAAATAGGTATATGCCATGATCCTTGCTCTCAAAAAGCTTATAATTTAATAAAGGGTGGAAAACATGAACAGAAATAACTATAATTATAGGCAGTATTGGAACTATATTGAACAGTATATTAAACACCTTTTAAATTACGCAATGCATGTTGTAGACTTCAGAGAAGGGAGATACTGCTAGGAACAATGGGGAATGGTTGGAAATTCTGCAGTTGTGAAGTGACCTGAATAAAACTGTGCTTCAGGAAGATTCGCCTGACACTAATGTAAAGGATGGATTCAAGGTGGTTGTCAGGAGTCAGGGAGCCCAGCTCCAGTGCTGCTGGAAGAATCTAGATGGAAGGTACACTGGAAATGGAAAAAAGATGTCAGAGATGTTGTCTGAAAAAAATATATATATAAGAAGAAGAATTGTTAGATTTGGAGACTGATTGGATATCAGGGAGTGGGAGTGAGGAAAAGGAGAATTCACAGATGTCTCTGAGGTTACCAATGTGGACAACAGAATGATGGTGGATTGCCAGAAACAGCAAAGCCAGAAAAAGAGAGAGAATCAGAATGCCCTTTGATTTAGGTATGGCCAAGGACCTCTGTCCTAGAAAGGGAAATAAGACACGTGTGAAATGAGTATACATATAACAATTATAAGAATGATTTCTTGTTCTCTGAGAATTCTTAAAAAAGAAAAAAAACAAAAAGGAAAGAAAGTAAAAAAAAGAGTGAGTTGTTAATGAGAAATGTATCAATGGTGCTGGGTGTGGTGGTGCAGGCCTGTAATCCCAGCATTTTGGGAAGCCAAGGCAGGAGGATCGCTGGAGGCCAGGAGTTCAAGACCAGCCTGAGCAACATAGCGAGACCTCCCATCTCTACAAAAAATTAAAAAATTAGCCGGGTATGTTGGCACATGCCTGTAGTCCTAGATACTCAGGATGCTGAGGTGGGAGGATCACTTGAGCCCAGGAGTTTGAGGCTGCACTGAGCTATGATTCATGCCACTGCACTCTAGCCTGGGCAACAGAGTGAGACCCTGTCTCTAAAAAAAAAAAGTATCAATGACCTTGAAAATTAAAAGTTCTCCCTCATCTGAAAGAAAGCTACAATTGATGGAGGAGAAATGAGAATACATGGCAGAAGGAAGAAAATTATTCTGTTTGGGAAACCACTGGTGGTTTAGAGAGCTAAACATGGCTCCATGCCTGTGGGAATGGAAGCACCTTGCCTTTATTGGGCCAGTGTGACTACACGTGAACTGACCATTTCCCCCAACTTCCCTGACTCCCATCTGCAGCAAAGTGTGTTGGGCTCCTTTTCCTGACAGCCTACTCCTCCCCACCCACTCCCAATCTAATAAAGGAAGGGAATAGGGAGAGAAGCAGCCCTTCCTGATGGGTGTAGAAAATAATTGCATAGAACAAAGCTGTCCGCATGTTTCATTACACCTTTACCTTTACAAAAAAAAAAAAAAATCAAGAATTTGCAAAGGTTTATATTCAAGAAGATATTATAAAATCACCCAATTAAAAGAGGAGATGGCAAAGACTCAAAAGCTGGGTTACAGAATTTAATTTAATTGAAGAAAAATGAAAAACATACATCAAAGGTAAAATCTGCATTTCCCTGGGGTCTCAATTGAGTGATTCAGCTTTTTTTTTAGTAAGTGGGTCAGAATACTGCTAATCCTGTAATGATTTTCTTCAACTGCACCCAGCTGGTAGATTTATTTCTTGCAGATCTAAAAAAACAAGTATGTTAAAATTGTCAAAGTTGATGTCAACCTAATAGCAAATTGCTTTGTTTATCAGCCATGAATACTGTATTTATTTTCTTGATTGAAAGTCTGTCCTTTTAATTGGCAAGTAGTGGCAATATTGTTTGTGGCTTTATTTTGAAATGCTGTGTTCTATGTTGCATAATTCTATGGTATAGCTGATACAGTAGCACCATATAATAGGGATTCTCAGACAGTGAAATTCAACAGGACAAACCCATTACACCACAATATGAGGACAAATATAGGAACTGATGTATTGGTTTTGTGGAAACAGCTCAGGTTTAAAAACACAAGCCATGAGTCAGCATGGAAAAGCTTTTTTTAAAAAGTGGTGGTAAAATACACATAACATAAAATTTACCATCTTGACCATTTTTAAGTGTACAGTTCGGTAGTTAAGTATGTTCACACTGTTATGCAACCATCACCACCATCCATTCACGGAACTCTTTTTTTTTATTTTTTTTGAGACCGAGTCTCGCTCTGTTGCCCGGTCTAGAGTGCCATGGCGTCAGCCTAGCTCACAGCAACCTCAAACTCCTGGGCTCAAGCAATCCTTCTGCCTCAGCCTCCCGAGTAGCTGGGACTATAGGCACGTGCCACCATGCCCAGCTAATTTTTTCTATATATGTATTTTAATTGTCCAACTAATTTTTTTCTATTTTTAGTAGAGACGGGGTCTCGCTCTTGCTCAGGCTGGTCTCGAACTCCTAAGCTCAAGCAATCCTCCCACCTTGGCCTCCCAGAGTGCTATGATTACAGGCGTGAGCCACCGCGCCCGGCCCACAGAACTCTTTTTATCTTGCAAAACTTAAATTCTGTTTCCATTAAACAATAACTCCCTATTCCCTATTCCCTCCAGTTCTGGCACCAATCATTCCACTTTCTGTCTCTAGGCATTTGACTACTCTACGTACCTAAAATAAGTAGAATTATACAGTGTTTGTCCTTTTGTAACGGGCTTATTTCACTTAGCATAATGTCCTGAAGGCCCATCCATATTGTAGCATATGTAGAGTTTCTTTGCTTTTTAAGAATAAATAATATTCCATTATATCTAAATTCCATATTTTGTTTATCCATTCATCCGTCAATAGGCACTTGAGTGGCTTTTACCTTTTGGCTGGCGTGAATAATGCAGCTCTGAACATGGGTGTTCAAATATCTCTTTGAGTCCCTGCTTTCAATTCTTTTGGGTATATACCCAGAAGTAGAATTCCCAGATCATATGGTAATTCTATTTTTAATTTTTTGAGAAAATGTTTTCCTTAAAAACTGCCATACTGTTTTCCAAGTGGCAGACGAAATATTTTTAAATCAGTTGACATTGGGATGCACTCATTCTTTCCTTCACTCCCATTCTTTCAACAAACATTACCGAGGGCTCGAGTTGTGTAATGACTGTGCTAGGCTCCCTGAAGTTTAAAATAGGACTATTCTAGTGGTAACAAAAGAGAGATCCATAAAATAAATATGCGATGTATCAGAATGGAGAGATACAGTCACTCCTAGCCAGCGAAAAGGTTTGAATTCAGGGGTTTACCACAATTTAAAAGTTTGTGTCTATCAGAGGGGAGTTGGTTTATTTGGAAGAGTAGAAAGTTAAGCATCATAGAGGTAAATACTGGGAGTTCTGTTGAAACATGGTTTAGCAACAGACTTCTAGTATTACTGACTCACTGGTGAGGCCATCCCAAGAGGGACCGAGTATATGTAAAAAGCTAAGCTGAGGGATGTTTTTTTAGCTCATTCATCTAACTCTCTTTGTTCTAATTATATGCTTCTTGAGCTGTGTTCTGATTGTGGTTTGGCTTCTCTGCCTACCAAGCGAGAATGCTTTTGTTTCTGCCAACATTGAGAATTTTGGTTTTCAAGAGCTTAAATTTTTTTTAATCATAAATTAATAATTTGGATCTTGGCTTTAAATGTTGGATTTAGTAAACCCTAATTAATGTGAGTCCAATTCTAAAATATGGACCCACTCTTGATGTGCTGGCAAAATCAGATTTCTAAGCCTTTCAGATGAGGGCCAGGCACATAAAAAGTACTATCTAAGTGTTGAATCTTGTTATTGATGGGAAATTCACCAAGCTAATATTACCTTAAGAGATCTCTTGGTAGACAAAGTCTGACCTTGTAGAGCACATAGGCTTCTTTTCTGTTGAAATATGCATAACTCCTTTTTTTCTTTTTTTTAAGAGACAGGGTCTTGCTGTACTGCCCAGGCTGGAGTACCCAGCTTGCATAACTCTTATTCTCGAAGTGCAAGCAAAGTTGTGAATGATTTATCTTGGTTGTATTCTCACCTCTTCTTTTGGTGCCCCTTCTCTTGCTTCCAAGCACCCCACACCTTCTGGATTTTATACTATGGTGAAACAAAACCAGCACTCCCCAGGTAGTACCCCAAGATCTGGTCTTCCCATAACCCAGTAGAGTTACTGTAGCAATATGAGAAATTTATTGCTCCAATGTAGTCATGACTGATAATGACTGTGCATATGTTAAGGTTAAAACATATGTATATGTTTTATGCATATGTTATAACCTTTCTGGAAATTTATTGCCAACATCCAAAAGAATGCTCTCAAGGTATAGAATTTACTTGACTGAGAGAGGCCTAAAGGAACAAAACTTTGTGTCATATGAGGCCTGTTTGGTGTCACTTGGTCTGTTGTTTTCTCTACTGTCCCTTTTCAGAATTCTGGGCCCATGACAGAAATAACTTCTGCACTTATCGGACCTCAAGGAGTTTTATGCAATCTTCAGAGGTTTGGGTGAGGCTGGGGAAATTCTGGGGCTAAATTAGGGGTTCAGGTGTGGGTGAGCCACTCAATAGTAAGCATAAATAAGCAAAGTTCAGGGCCAAGCGCAGAAGAATAGCATGAAATAAAGTTGATCAAAGCCTAGGACAGACACTGACTGTTTCTTCTGGAGCAAAACCAGTCTTGGCCCAGGGAAACTAAAGCAAGGATTTGGACTAGTCACCATTCATTTTGCTACTTTCTAATTATGTGTTAATATATGACACCAAAACTAGCTTATGGTTCAGAAAAATCACAAAATATGGATAAACAATTGGTAAATAGAAATTACAAAGAAAATGTGAGTGAATAGGATTATTTAACCTGAGAGAAGTAATAATATACCCTGTTATTTTACAGAAGGTGGTGATCAACCATTCTTTAAGTGCACTGAAGGATTTTATTAAATATCAAAGAACAATTTCTGAAAATGCTGGTTGCCAGATTCTGGAACCATTATATAGGCTGATTATACAGGCTCTGGACTGCTTTTAAAAAACTGGGGTGGTAAGCTAGAATGTGGTTTAAATAGGATGGTTTAGGTGTGGTTCTGATGACCATTCAGATTTGAATGAATGATACACAAGTGAGTGTATCACTCTATTGTAATTAACCATAAAAAAGAGAACTTAATCTGTGTTAATTTAAGCTCATCTGCTATACTGGTCATTTACGTCAACCAGTAGTAACAATATTTTCAGAATGTTCTTGCCCTTAATTTAACACTTAGGTTATTATGGTAACTGGACTTGTTTGAGATGTCTAAAAATAAATCTGGGTGGTTGGTTTCGGCTATTTGAAGTTTTGGAAGTGAAAAGTGATGATACAATTTTATATCAAAGACAGCTTGCAACTTCCATGATACAACTTAACTTTTCTTTTCATGCAAATAGAATTTTACTTAAAGACTAAGAGGAAGTCCCCAGGACTCAAACTAGTTTGTGGACTCTCATTAAACTCTTAAGTAATAGATACTCTAAATTCAAAGTGACCACAAACTGTTACTGTAGGAAACAAACCCTTGATCATTTCCTAGGGCTGGGGAAGCTTTTCTATGTTGAAGCTACCTGGAGAAGAGTGAAAAGTACATTGCTCATATGGGCCTAGGGCCCAATATCACTTACCTTTCACTTACTTTTCCCTTGAAGTTCTGGGTGACTGGGACCCTTTCTGGGTGAGTACAAATATAGGAGCTAAAGAAGAAAGAGTAGGAAAATTAAATGAGGAAATTGAGTAGGGTGTCAGATCAGGACCAGCTGTTTCAGTAAGCTAGCAGGCTTTTACATGATCAGAAACTCAGAAACCTGTATATTTCAACTTGGCTTTTTTCTTTTCTTGGGTTTGGTTCTTTCTTTGTTTACTAGTGCAGCTTCTTTTGAAAATTACAGATGATCTCATCTTTGCTAAAGGGAAAAAGAAAAGAGGGTCTTAAGTTTGTCAGTGGTTAGGCTAATGTTTAAAAGGAGAACTGTGGAGAAAGTCAGAGATGGGCTGGGTTTTTTGTTTGTTTTGTGTTGTTCTTTGCCAATTTCTTTTTCTTATTGAAATGCACATCAGGCAAATCATCTAAGGTATAGCATCATGGTACAACACTGAGAATGGATAGAGCATCACATACAACTGTTTTCACAAAAATGGGTATCCCAAGAAGATAAAAGTTATCAACATTGGTATCCTACAGCTCAGTAAAAATTGAACAATAACAAAGTAAACTTCAGAGTTGATTGATCTTTTCAAAACATGTTCTTGGGAGGTCCAACATAGTCATCCATTATTGTTTCAAATGATGATTAAAAATAAGTCTTTTGTGGTATGAAGATCTTTCTGTTATTTATTTTTTAGCCTCCTTCTGAACTACCCATGGTACGTACAATTCTGCTATTTTAGGAAGCATGCATACAACTTTGCTATTAATGTATTCAGTATCAATTATCCACTTGCACAGAGCTCTGTGTGGGTGAATTTCAGAGTTGAGAATTTCCTTAAGAAAATGAATTCTGAGGTTTTAAGTTTACTTTGATCACTTTCCCATTCCAGCTGGCTACCTGCAGTGAAGTGAAAAGCTCAAAAGATCTGATGCTGCTTTTAACTTTGGGTTTGAGTCATGCTGATTAGGTTTGGCCTTAACAAAAACAGAAGAAATAAACCCTGAAATGTATGTGTTCATCCTAATTTATAGGTCCTAGACAAGTAGGCTGAGTTGTTTTAAAAAATTGATAAAGAATGTACTTTTTCATTTTTGCTGTCTGAAATCTCACGTATTACTTAGCCTAAGTCTACAACCAGGCTAACAAAATGAAGTACTACTAGATTCTTAGCAAAATTTTCTTTAACCATGGCCATTTTCGCTCATCACCCCAAAAATACCCTCATCAGCTTCAGTGTAATTTAATGAGCTGGTCCCCTGCCTGCTTCTTAGCCTTATTTGTTTATTTATTTAGTCATGGAGACTATTTCTCAAAGTCCTGTTTATGATTAACTAACCTTGGGCTTGGGATAACAAAAGGTGAAGTGGGTTCAAGCAGCGTGTAGGAAATTTCCTTTATAGATGTTTTATTCCCCTTTGGTGGAAAAAACAGAAACGACTGGATGGCATACATTGGCTCAAAATTAATCACGAACCAGGTTTTATATCCATCAACCTGACTCAACCAGAGTGTTCTGCTCTAGCAGACTTGCCTCTCTAAGGAAACTATAGGTAGTTCACCATCACCTCTATTTGAGCCTAAAAGGAATTAAGCCAATAAGAGATAAACCCATCTTAGACAGCAACAGTCTAGATCTGGGTATATAGCCAAAATAATTGAAAGCAAGGTCTCGAAGAGATGTTTGTTCTATCCATGTTCATAGCAGCATTATTCACAATAGCCAAAAGGTGGAAGCCACCCATGTGTCCATGGATGGATACATGGATAAATAAAATATGGTATATACATACAATAGAGTATTATTCAGTCTTAAAAAGGAAGGAAATTTTAATACATGCTACAACATGTGTAAAAACTCCTCAGTGTCTGCTTGCAGAGAACCCAACCTGCAACACAGTGATAATTTTAGCTGGTACTCTTAACCTGTCTTATTAATATTGTCTATCACATTGTGGGAGTTGAGGAAATATTTGTTGAATAAATAAATCAAATTCAAAAATATTTATTGAGTAACCACTGTGTATTTTAAAAGGCATTATGATGGTTATATAAGAAAGAATAAGAAATTCTGTCTTCCATGGGGCTTACTGCCGACTGCTCTCATAGCTGGCACAATGGGCCCATGAACAAAGTGACCACAGCAGCAGGGATGGAGCCCATGCATGGGTCCAACAACAGGGGTCCACCAAGAATGCTCTAGGTTTGCCATTGCTAAACATCCAGCTGCTAGCAGGAGAGATCAATATGGCACCAATCCTTAGAGGGATCAGGCATGGCCACCAGGGGGCAGGTTTAGGACATCTATCAGACCCCTCTCACTTTGGAGAAATTAGAAATTCATCCTTTTAAGCTTAGTATGTCCAGATAGGGCTTTGCCTCCCCTTTCCACGTGTGTCTACTAGCACCACCATCTGGTGGCCTGAAGATGTCTATCCTGCACAACCTCGGGGGGCTAAGGGACCTATTTTATAGTGGAGGAAGTGTGATGATGGGCACGTGGCTATGGGCTTCACTGGTCTCACTGTGTAACCCATCACGCAGAAATAGCTGGTCTGATAGAATGATGGGATGGCCTATTGCTTTAACCATGTGTTTCTGATGTTTTGCTATCTGGGACTTTGCTGACCCTGGAGAGACTGCCCTCCTGGGGCTAGCCGATTCCTAGAGGTAGTAAATGGGTGATATGGAGCCTTTCAGATGCATGCTAATCACTCTGAGGCCATAGCTCCCTACCCCCACCTCCTCTGTTGGTCTCACACTCTGGGCCACTCTTTCCCTGCCCTAATCACCCCAGGGCCAGGTCCCAGACAACTTCCCAGACAGTCCCTTTTGTACTCCAGAGCCTGCTGAAATGATTCAAATTAGCTAATGCCAAACCTGCTTATCCTGCCTCACCTGTTCCTTCCTGTGGAAACCACAATAAAGGCTCTCGCCCACGTTTTCCCCATTCCCTCTGCCCCCTGCCCGTCCCTGGCACATCCCCATGTTGCCCTGCGTGATGTGGTGTGCCCCCTCGTCTTGCACGCTGTGAGGAACAAACTATCTTTTCAATGGCAATTGCCTCCTGATCTGTCGGCCTCACCATACCTGGATAGTAATAAAATCTACATTTTCTAATACCCGTTGAAGGCCCAGTTAATGTGCTGGCAAACCGTACCTTGCTGTCTTGAAGGATGTGGTTTATTCCTTGAGCTAACAAGTGATATATTGAACTATGCCTCTGTAGCTAGCATATTGGGGTTGGGAAATGGGGTGGTCTCTGTCACAATTACACCCAGTGACCCACTTGCTGATTTTTATGCTTCTCATCCCTGTAACCTTGGGCTCTGTAGGGTAAGAGCTTTCTAGTTTCTGGAAGAATACTTAGGCCAGGGAACACTGTAAGCGTTCCACTGAATTGGGTGCTGTGACTATATATACAGTACCTAGTTTGGGTCCCTATATCATTGAACCGACAGACAGAATGGAGTTGCTGTACTGCCTGGGTTAACCATTTCTGGTTGTCCTGGGGAAGGAGGGCCACTTCTTCTTAATAGGGGCAGGAAACAGAATGTCTGGAACCCAGAGGATTCACTAGTGCATTATTTGATACTTCTGCCCTTGAGATGACTATTAATGGGCAGTTATAATAACTGTGACCTGGCAAGGACACCTGAACACTTGCACCCCTTGGGGATAAATATCTGGGTAACCCCTCCAGGAAAATCACTCAGACCAACTGAAGTATTAGCTGAAGATGAGGGAAATCTAGATGAGTAGTGGAAGAGAGAGATGATAAATTTCAATTATGGCCCTAGAACTAGTTATAGCAATAGAGACAGTGTATTAGTTTCCTATTGCTGCTGTAACAAATTACCATGGACTTAATGGCTTAGAACAACACACATTAACTTCTTTATATAATAGTTCTATAGGCCAGAAGTCCAACTCAGATCTCACTGGGCTAAGATCAAGGTGTCATCAGGGCTGTATTCCTTTCTGCAGGCTTTAGGGGAGTATCTGTTTCCTTACCTTTTCCAGCTTCTAGAGATGGCCCACATTCCTTGGCTAGGGGCTGCCTTGTCCAACTGCAGAGCCAGCAACGAAGCAACGCTCTGACCCTTCTTCTGTTGTTGCGTCTCTCTAACCATAGCTGGGAAGAGTTCTCCAATTTTAGGGACTCATGTGATTAGATTAGGCCCATCTGGATAATCCAGCCTATTCTCCCCGTCTCAGAGTCTTTAACCTTAATCACATGTGCAAAACCCCTTTTGCCATGTAAAGCAACATATTTGCAGGTTCCAGGGATTAGGATGTGAATATCGTTGGGGGTTGAGGAGGGAAGAATATCATGCCTACCTGGAGTTGGTGACTGGCAATCTCGTTGAGAGGCAGCCTCTATAACTGATGGCACTTGTTCCTCCCCTCTTTGGGAAAGAGTGAGGGCAACTTTGTTCTTACAGACACAGCTGTGTCCAATATGGAAGGGTACGCGTGAACCTGAGTAGTTCAGGGGGATTGCATTGGACCTAAACCTTCCCAGGTTCCCTTGATTACCTTCTTCTTTCTTCTCTTCTGGTCAGCAGCCTACCCACGCTGAATTGCCTCTCCACTTCTGGAGGCATTGTAAGGTGTGCCATGGGAATTTTCCAGCCTGCGTGGCTGCAAGGCGCTAGGTTGCACAACCAAGAAGCATGGGGGAGTAGAGTTTCCCAAGGGATGAATCCTGACCACTAAGAAGTGGAAGATGGGAAAGAGCTGAGCAGATACATTCCCTCTCCTTTCTCCTCTTCCAGGACTTGTTCCTAGACATGGTGTCTCCTTGTGACCCCTCTGGAAAAGACCGTGCCAAGCAAGCCAAGCTGCTGAGCGATCTGGATGGTGGATGATTGGGATCCGTGGCCAGTGTGGAAACGCATCATGGTGCTTTACAGTCGCCCTGGCCTCCTTTCCCTTTTTTGCTTCATCCTCACCTCTGCAGGCTTTTACTTCCTAAAGAAAGTGTTAGCACTTTTATCCTTGCCTCAGGCTCTGCTTTCAAACCAGGCTAAGACAGTAGGACCCAGGAAAATAATTATTTGAGTGTGATAAAGGAAAAGTCTATAGTATCAGGCCTCTAGATACTTAGAAAGAGGGTTGTAAGATTGTAGAGAACACTAAAAGGAGGGTCCTAAAGACATACCCCTGTGACTTAACACTTCTGTTGAGGCAAGCCTCTAGATTGCGAGATGAAAAAGAGGAAGTGCCTCAGTTATATGGGACAGTGACTCAGAGAAAATCAGGACAGTAGGATTCAGAGCTTGAGGGGACAAATTCCATAAAGCCTTTCCCCCTACCAACCACAATCTAGTTCTCTAGTTTTCTTCCTTCTATCCATCCGTCTGTCCATCCTTCCCTCCCTCCATCCATCCCCTATTTATTGAGCACTTCCTGAGTATTGGGCACCATGGTAGGTGCAGAGGACACAGCAGTGAAGAGACAGATGATGATCCTGGTCTTCACGGAGCTCACTGTTTAGCAGGGAAGACAAAGGAGACATCTAAATGGGAAGTGCAGTATGTAAGGGGAGAGTTTGTTTTAGGAGTTTTTGGTGCCAAGATACAGATGGTCGCCTATTACTGTAAGGATATTACTGGAAATAAGGAAGGCAGAGATCTTAAAAGATTGCCAGGCCTCCTAGGAATTCAGGTAAAAGTGTAACCATTTCAGCCTCCCTCAGTGTATCAAAACTGTAACCTGCTGGGTTTCTGAATGACTGCATCCTTTGCAGGAACTGTAAGGGCTTTTAGATCCAGTGCAACAATCCCCGCTCTATTACTGCATAGATACATTACTATAATAAACAGGCTCCAAAATACAGGGGCTTAAACAAGTTAGAAGTTTCTTTCTTGTGTTCTAGTCCATAAATAGGCATTTGTTCAAGGAGATTAGGCAGCCGCTACGGTTTGAATATTTGTCCCTTCCGAAACTCATGTTGAAATTTGATCCCCAATGTGGCAGTATTGAGAAGTGAGGCTTTTAAGAGGTGATTGGACCTTGAGGGTTCTGCCCTCAGGAGTGGACTAATCCATTCATGGATCAATGGTTAATGGATTAATGGGTTATCATGGGAGTGCGACTGGCGGCTTTATAGCAAGAGGAAGAGAGATTTGAGATAGCATGCTCAGCCCTCTTGCCCTATGATACCCTGTACTGCTTTGGGACTCTGCAGACAGAACCCACCAGCAAGAAGACCCTCACCAGATGCAGCCCATTGACCTTGGACTTTTCAGCCTCCATAACTGTAAGAAATAAATTCCTTTTCCTTATAAATTACCCAGTTTCAGGTATTATATTAGAAACAACAGAAAATGAACTAAGACAGCAGCTCTGCTCCATGAAGCTGAATGGGGACCCAGGTTCCTTCTGTGTTGTTACTCTGCCATTCCCTGGGCAGGTGCCATCTTCATCCGCATGGTACAAGCTAGCTCACCAACACCAACACAGTGCTTGAGCCTTATGGAAAAGGGGGAAAGAGGAATTGGGTGGGTAAGCTGCTGAAATGACACACTTCACTTCCACTCATATTCTGTTGATGAGAACCTAGTTACATGACTACTTCCAGTACAAAGGAGGCAGGGAAGTGTAGTTTCTAGCTGAGCTAAAACTACTGAAAGGAAGGAAGAGAGAATAGATGGTTCAATCTGGGTATGATTGCCAGAATCATCAAGTAAAAATACAGGACTGACAGCCAGTTAACTTTGACTTTCAGAAAAACAACCAGTGATTTTTTTAGTGTATGTCCCATTTGGACATGTTCATTGTTTATCTGAAAAATTACTCATTATTTATTTGAAAGTCAAATTTAACTGGGAGTCCTGGAATAAAGTGATGTTAATGACAGTGCTCTAGTGTTCATGAGCTGCTACCGAATCCTCAAAACTTACCCCTGATTTCTTCTTTTTCTAAATTTTAGTCATCAAACTCTTCCTTTGCTTCCATAAAATACCTCCAGTACCCTTTCATTAACTTCCTCCTCTTCCTGCCTTTTTTCTTTTTGCTTATGCTAGCCATAGCACATTTCTGTTACTTGCAATCCAAAGTTTGTAAACGAAACATTGCATACGGTCAAGTTTTACCTTAACAGAGGCATAAATGACAGCAATTCTTTTGGGAATATTTGTCATTTCTTCTGAGGCATCTATAAAAGCCATCACTTTTGTCAGCAACAGGATTGAATGTGCTACCATGGTTTGCATTTTATTGTTGTTTTTTTAAAAAGAAACTACCCAAGGCCTATGTGATAAATAAATAAGAGAGGTATAGATTTATGCTGATAGCTACCACCTTAATATTAGAAAGGTAGAATTGGATTACATTTCCACTATTGGACCAGCCAAGAAAAAACTGATCAATGGAAATTTTATTTTCATCTTCTCTCCAATCTGATAAAGGAGAGAGAGAGAGAGAGAGAGAGAGAGAGAGAGAGAAGAGACAGCCCAGGCAATCTACAAATTGGACGATCATATTGAGATGTAGAAGCATCAAAAATGAGAAAATGCTAAAGAGTTATTTCCAGGTAACAGGTCCTGATATCATTCAGGAAACAGCCATCATTCAATGATGTCAGATTTACCCGAGAGGTTTACCAGATAAACTAATAGGAGAGGTTTTGGTGAGACTTAGAGAAATACTTCTGGACACCTGAGAGCTATGATTCTGTGCGATGAGAAAACAAGAGTGGTTGCTATCTTTATCTCTGGGGAGTTGAAAGAAAAGGGCAACTTGCTCTTGGTCATCTGGGATGGACCAGGTGAGCTCATCAGATCCTTCAGAGTCCCATGAATCACGCTTGGGGTTTCTGAATGTTTTACAGCCCTAATCATTCGAACTGCTCTTTTCACGCCTGTCACTACTGGCACCGTTCCTGCTCTGTGTGAGCTCCTTGCTCCTCTGCAACTCCCTGGAGGCGACGGCTGCTGGAAACCGTGATAAGTCATTCCTTGAAGCACAGACCACGAGCTTCTGGACGGCTTCATGCCCTTCAGAAAAATGATGAAAGAATCACAACCTGCTCAGAAGTGCGGCAAACCTAACAATCTGTCACCCGAAGCGTGCTAATCGTGTGGAACAGTAGCAATCAGATTCATGGCTACCTCTTGCGAAATAGAAACGTGACACTTCAGTGGCTGCCAGGTGGCGTTTAAATAAACTGGGACACTTCACCTTGAAAGCTTTTTGGGAAGTGCTGGGAAGCGAAAACAGAAATAAATATTTTAAAAAGCCGTAGACTCTGCATATGAATAGCCTGGTCCCGTGTCCCACAATGCCATAGCCTCGTGCTATTGAGCACGTGGATTGTGGTTACTGTGACTGAGGAACCGAAGTTGTAATTTCATTTAAATTTTGTTTTCGCAATTTTTTTTTTTTTTTTGAGACAGAGTCTCACTGTGTTGCCCCGGCTAGAGTGCCGTGGCATCATCCTAGCTCACAGCAACCTCAAACTCCTGGGCTCAAGCGATCCTCCTGCCTCAGCCTCCCGAGTAGCTGGGACTACAGGCATGCGCCACCATGCCCGGCTAATTTTTTCTATATATTTTTAGTTGTCCAATTAATTTCTTTCTATTTTTAGTAGAGACGGGGTCTCACTCTTGCTCAGGCTGGTTTTGAACTCCTGAGCTCAAACAATGTGCCCGCCTTGGCCTCCCAGAGAGCTAAGATTACAGGCGTGAGCCACCGCGCCCGGCCTTGCAATTTTTTTTAATCGAGGTGAAATTCACATAACATAAAATGAACCACTTTAAAATGAACAATTCCATGGCATTTAGTACATTCACCATGTCATGGAACCACCATCTCTATCTAATTCCAAAACATTTTTATCACCCCCCAAAAAACCCCATAATCATTAAGCTTCCCATTCTCCTCTCCTCCCAGGCCCTGGCAACCACCAATCTGTGTTCTGTCTCTATGGATTTACCTATTCCGGATATTTCATATAAATGGAATCATATAATATGTGACATTTTGTGCTGGCTTTTTTTGCTTAGCATAATGTAATTAAGTTCCATTTTAAATTAAACAACTGGTACTTGATTCCGTTATTGGAAAGCTTTTAAGTATCTTTGGAATACTTAGGTATATGAACCTACTTTTTCAACTATAAATTTTATGAAATCTGAATACATAGGAGTTATTTCCAAGTCAAATTTAACATCCCCAGGTAGGACACGGTGGCTCACGCCTGTAATCCTAGCACTCTGGCAGGCCCAGCCAGGAGGATTGGCTTGAGCTCAGGAGTTCAAGACCAGCCTAAGCAAGAGCGAGACCCTGTCTCTACTAAAATTAGAAAAATTAGCCAGGCCCTCTGGTGTGCAGCTATAGTCCCAGCTACTCGGGAGGCTGAGGCAGGAGGATTGCTTGAGCCCCAGAGTTTGAGGTTGCTGTGAGCTACAAAGACACCACTGCACTCTATCCAGGGTGACAGAGTGAGACTCTGTCTCAAAAAAAAAATTTAATATTCCAATTAAGGTATTCTGTAAGTGTAAAACTACTGGATTTTGAAGATTTAGTATAAGAAGAAGAATATAAAATATTTCATTTATCATTTTCTCTATTGATCACATGTTGAAGTGAGGATATTTTGGCAGCAGAAGCCAGTAGGTCATGTTAAGAAGTCTGAGGTCCATTTTAAGGGTAATAGGGAGCCATTGATAATTTTAGAGCACAGCAGTAACCAGATGCATTTTTTATAAAGATGATGGAGAAGGGGACTCAATGGATAGTTCACCCCTTTCCCTAATAATTGCCAGAGAGAAGACCTCAAAACTGATTAGTTTTGGTAGATGTCCTCTAATATTCAACAGTATTTAATTAATAATCTCATATTCCAAGACATCTTATACATCCTGATTGCAGGTGGGATCTAGGGACCTCCCAGGAGATATCAAAAGAGAAGACAATGCCAGTCAGACAAGTTTGACTCACAATGAGGCTTATTTGGCTCCAGTTTGAATGAGTGATTTTGGGGGACAGTGGGGTACCTGTCACTCAGATTAAACCTCAGGACCAGTCCTTATGGGCTTACCATGCCTGAGTTTTACATTCTGGCTGTAAGTAAAAATCAAAGAGATTTTTAAAGGGTTATGTAACAAAAAGAGGGTTGTGTGATACCAATCTCTTTTTGTCCCCAAGCAGCATTGTTCTGGCATCTTGTGACCATGGTGGAACGTGCGGATGGAAGGCATTCCCCTCTACCGAACATCACCAGCGAACATCAGACAGCTTCGGCATCTTGGGCCGGTTGGTACCCAACAGGAGGCAACAGTGCCTGGCAGGAAAGGGGGTACCCGGGGGTACCCAGTGGTACAAGGTGGAGGAATCCCTTGGATAGAGTGTAAATCAACCAAGCTAGTCACAACCAGCAGCAGTAGCAGCATTCATGGTTGATGTAGGCATGTCCTGAGCAGGAGGGAAGAAGGAAAATCCCACAAACCTGGTAGCGGACTAGACTTGTTTCTGAGTATGTGTGACCCCTTTCTGTGCATTCCTGAAAATTCTGACAGGGAGTAAACTTTGCAGGAACCTGGAGTTCTACGACACATAGCAGATGAGAGCATAGTGAGTTATCTTTGCTTGGGTTCCTAAAGAACGCTTGCTGAGACAGGTATTCTATTTGGGAGGTGGTCCCAGGAAAGGACAGTGTGGGGAGGGGAGAGGGAGACACGGAGAGGAAGACAGCCAATTAAAAGTGTGTTACCAAGCAGGTTATTGCTCTAGACAACCAGAGCTCAGTGTTATCTCAACAGAGGGAGCTGGGATATTTATCTACCAACTGCCATCCATCATCGATCGGGTGGGGGCTGCTTCTAGGGACATGAACTCTCTGAGATTTCTGAGTTATCCTGCGTGCTGACCAGGTGTGCTGCTACCGCCAGAACAAAGCTCTCATTCAGAGAATCACAATGAGCATCCTTTTGGCATACACAGATGAGTGCTGAGGGGCTCAACTCATTGTTTACTTTGGGTGAATCATCAAATTTTAGAGCTGGAAGCAACTTCTGGGGCTGGCTAATCTGGGCAGGGCCCCAACAGCATCTACTGCACCAGTGATCACACCAGGCTATGAGCATAGAGAAATTTGTCATATTTACCTCTGTGTTAGTTTCATCTCTGGCCCCATTTCAATCCTCACTCTTGTTTTGTTTTTCTTTTTCTTCCTTCACTCCTACTTATAATGTATGCTATCTGGCTATGTTTTATGTATCCATGTAAGCTGCCTTAAATCTTTTCTGAAACATAAGAGGGTATAAATAAATAAATACGAGTGAGGCATAACATTTTTCCTTTATTTTTGGCCATGATTTCTCCCATTCTGTGATCTTCCTAGGCACCTGTGCCTAACATTGTGTCGAGCACATTGAAGGCACTTGATTATTGTTCTATAGAATGACACACAGCATGAAGATACACAGAATGGTTTATAAGCTGACTCTGTGGCCAGATGCAGATACAGAGGCCAGAGGCACAGTCCTCTCTGGCCCCTTCCTTCTAAAATCTAGTGCTTAGAACTGCCTGTCACATAGCAGGTGCTCAATAAATATGTGCTAAATGAACTTATGAGACTTACAGGACCTATATACAGTAAGGCCTCTCCTAGGCCACCAGTTAGAAATCCACCAATATACTGGAATTGTGTGTTTCACAAGGTCAAGGTTGCCCCTCAAATTACTATCATGTGGGTGTACTTATTTTCATGCGTGCAAGCTGGGAGGTAGGGACTAAAGATAGATCTACAAATCGTGCTTTAAAATGTATACCCAGCGAGTCTTGTGCGTCTAAGAACACCCAATGGCAATTCAGATGCAGCCTGTTTATGAGTCTAATCTTTGCTTATAGGTGTCCTTGCAAACTGTTCTTAATAACACCCCTATTGAGCAAAGAATTACCAACAATGTCGGAAACTGGGCTCCCCAGGAATCTCAGATGCTAGAGATTGAGTGGCTGCTTTATATCCCCTGAATCTCTGAGGTGCATGTTCTATTTTGCTTCCCGAGTTTCCCCAGAGGAAATGGTTTCGGGTTAGGTTTTCTGGAAGCAGATGCTTATATGGAGTTTGGGGGGTACAAAATGCTCATTAGGAATCAATGGGAAGAAGCAGAACTGAGCAGAGGAAAGAATCCGGCTGCAATGCAGGCTTGGCAAAGGTTTGGCCAACCCAGTGGGGAGCTCTGGAGCAGGGACTGCTCATCAAAGTGTCCCATAGCAGGTGGAAGTGACCAGCCTTTATACCCTTGCCTTGCTCAGTCAACAGGTGCAGGCTGCCCTGGGAAGGGCACGACCTTGGGCTGAACAGCTGTCTGCAGCTGAGGCCGACACTGAAGGAGCTTACAGCTGGAAGCTGTGTGCTGACCACATGCCCTGAGGCTGGACATCAAGTCCTTTCTTGAGGCAGGATGTGGGTGGCAGATCTCTACATCCACCACAGGAATCATGTTCCAGTTGCCCACAGTAACAGCTAGCATGACAACGCACTCTTACTACCTGCCTTTCCTTCCTTGTCTCACTTCCCCGTGCCCTTACAACGTGCTTTCTTCACTTCCCAAATACACCACTTGAACCCAGATCTTTGTCTCAGGGTCTGCTTCTTGGGGAACTGAAACCAGGATATATCCAACCAGCCTTTAGAGTGACGTTTCTAGGGGCAGGGCTGGCGGTTTCTGGTTTTGTATATTGACTTTTCTTGCGTTACAGAGACTTAGGGTAACTTGAGTCCTGGTCTGCTCAACACAGTTCCTGTTAATCTGTTGCCTGGTGTTCCATTCCCTTTCCTCTTAAAACAAACTATCCTGGTTTGGATAATACATTTTATGATCATCTACCTCTCTCCGAAGTGAGTGATTTTTACTAAGACACATGGACAGGGAAGAGTGGTGAGTTTTGATTTGAGTGTCATCAAGGCATTGTTTACTTTGGGTGAATCATCAAGTTTTAGAGCTGGAAGCAACTTCCGGGACTGGCTCATCAATCGATTCTGCACTTTGTTTTCTCATCGGATGCACTTGGTCAGGCATTCACACGCAGGTTGCTCCCGTGGGAATTCCCAATATGCCAGCTGTGATTCCTTTCCTTTTTCTCCCACTCAGGAAAACATTAAATGCTGGCAAGAATTAGGTTGTTATAGGGATAATGTATTATTTAAAAATAGATGAATCATTCTCGAGCTTCAGTGCTTTAACCATTAGCATCGAATCACTCATGACACAGTTCGTGACTGATTGAATTTGAGAACGGCTGATCTCTTTCCATACCTCTGAATTACATAAAAAAGTCATTTAGCCTCACGGTGTCTTCATTTTCTCACCTGGAAGCGGGGATGATAAAATCTCCTTTCTCTGTCTGGTTGAGCTGTGGTGCAAGGCAAGTGACATAATGAACCTGAAAGCTTTGGGAAGCATAAAACCTCAAGCAAATGGGGACCGTGGTGGTGGCTATCTGTACATGCCAAGAGGCAGCCATAGCTGCTGAGCGTTTGCAAGTACCACACTAGGATTTACAAAATAGGCCCATAGGTGAATTTGCGCCCATCTAGTTTGCACAGGGATTCTTTCCTTGGGACGCTTTTGTGTCAAAATTTTACCAGTGCTCTTGGTCATTCATTCTCTACATCTTTGCCAAGGTGCATTAGCAGGATCCCATGGTTACAAGGGATAGAAATCCAATATGAATTAGCTTGAATAAAAAGAGAGAATTTATTGGCTCCTATGAGGAAACCGGGGGAGTGTCCTGGCTGGAGTTGGCCACAGGAATGGCCAAGACTTGAACATCACAAGGATTCTTTGTATCTCTTATCCATCCTTCTCTCTGTTTATTGGCTTCACTTTTCTCCCAGAACTTCTTCCTTAGGCAAGAGCATGACTATTGGACACTGGGCTTCTATCTTTATAACCTTATGACCAGAGAGGATAGATACCCTCTTCCCCCACCATACCCCCTCAGTTACTTAGAAGAACTCCAGGCAAGTACTCTGATTGGGTCATTCTTGGACCAATCACTGTAGTCCAGGAAATTATTTGTAGACTAAGCCAGTTAAGCCAGGTGCCCACACCTCAAATCAATTACCCAGGAGCTTCTCATGAGCACGGCTGCTTCAGGGATCGTTAGGAGCTGGCAGCCACTGAATCTGTGTCTATCACTTGAGGAAAATACAGTCTTATACATTGTCAAACCTTTATTCCTAATGAATCTATTACACTTCCAGGGCTATAAATAATAAATCCTTTCCCTTTCCTTCCAACGCAAATATTTTGAATATTTTAATGATTGCTTTCCAGAGCCTACTTTGAAATTCATCCTTCAGTGGTTTCTGCCAATGTATACTCCCACAAACAGATGGCGGTGGGCATTCTCGAATTATAAGCTGTCATTGATCTATACCGGTGGTTCTCAACTGAGGGTGATCTTGCCTCCCCGGGGGGACAACAGCAATAGCTAGAGACATTTTTGCTTGTCACAACTGGGGTGATGCTATTGGCTTCTAGTGGGTAGGAGGATGGGATGCTGCTAGAGATCCTACAATGTATGGGACACAACGCAGACTTTTCAGGCCCCAAATGCCAATAGTGCTGAGGTTGAGAAACCCTGATCTATGAAACAGGTATGGTTCTTATGTTTGGAATATAAAATAGTGTCAACAAGAAGACTTGCCTCAGCAGGAAGACTTGGCAGTATACCATATGGCAGTACGAGAATACTGAAGTACACGTGAGGTCCTGTTTTTTCCAATTTGGGAGGAGTGCACCGAACATGGCAGGTAAAGTTCCAAGGTGCCCAGCTGAACTGCTTAATCAGAATCTACTTTTTAACATGATCTTCACTGGGCTTGTATGTACAATAAGATCAGGGAACACTGGGTAGAAGACACTTACTTTGGAAGAGAGAATAATTTGTGCGATTTTCAGGGTTCCTCGCAACACCAAGCTTTGAGTGAAGAACTTAGTTGATTCTTACTTGTCTCTCACTGATTTTAATCTTAAAATTTGGGGATATTACTTAAAATCAGTAAATTTCAAGCTGGAAAAAATGTAGAGATGTAATTTCTTCCTTCTCTCTCTTTTTGTTCCATTTGCCTTTTCTTTCTTTCTTTTTCTTTTTTTGTTATTTGTCAGGGTCTTCATGCCTGCAATGCTGAAGAATATAGTATTTGTTTTCTGTCTTCTTCCCTGAACAAAACCAAGGAAGTAATACATACCTGTTTTGTTGTAGTCAGTGAACTAGGAGTTGGAGGACCTGGTTTCAGTCTCACATGAACTCTGATCTTCACCAGCTGCAAGGCCCTATGCAAGGTGAGTCTCAGTTTCTTCATCTGTGAAATGGGAATAATTTTACCTGCTCAGGGCCTACCTCAGATGGTTGCTAAGAGGATGAGTTGAAATATTGCATAGGAAAATGCTTAATCATTGCTAAAGAAATGTAAAAATGTAAATAATTATTCATATTTATAGATTGCCTGGTACAGAACCTTGAACACAATAGGTGCTACATAATTGTGCGGTAGTTTTTTTCCATGGGAGCTGCTCCAATCATAGCCACCAGATGGCAGCAAAGAGCAAGTTTCCCCTCAAAGGCTCTGTCTGGTCAGCCCAGGGGTTTGAGAAGGGGAATTAAATGGTCTGTGGTTCTCTCTGATTTCTATCAAATAGATTCACCTTTAGTCGCCTCTCCCCTCCTCCCCAACACTTCCCTACCCCAAACCAACACACGTGTCTGTTTTTTCCCCCTTCTCCCAATTCCCACCATGGGAATGATTAAAAAAGAAATGCATTGAGGGGCAAATTGGAAGTGACAGCGATCTCTGTGTTCAGAGCCTGAAGTTAATACGGGTTGACAACGGGGATTAAACCTGGCGGTGGGGGTGGGGGACGCACAAAACACCGTTCACGCAGAATGGGTGAAAACCGGTAAGGCAATGGGAAGAAAATGAAAATATTTAAACAGATCACTTGTTCTCTAGGTCCCTGTCCCAGGCAGGCCGTTCATCTACCCATCCCCCATTCAATGAACATTTATTCCTGGTTTGGGAATACAGACACGGTCCCAATCCTCTAGAGAAAAGGGAAACAAATATCGGACAATTAATTAATTACACATGTGCTTGGGGCTGAGGCATGGAAGGAACCATGAGGATGTGTAATGGGGTGATCTAATTTTTGGAGAGGGTCGAGACAGCCTTTCCTGCTTAAGACGCGACACAAGGATGAGTAAGAGTTGGCCAGGCACAGGAGGAGGGGTGGGAGTGGGTAAGAGCCCTTTGGGCTGTAGAACAGGGTGCTTGATGGCCCAGTGACCTCCACGTGATTGTAGAGCCCTCTGATTGAGAAAATATGTCATGACTAACAGCTACCATGATTTAAGGTTTCTTAACAAGATCTCTTTTTTATTTATTACAACGTCATCTACAAGTATTGGAAAAACTCTCATGTGTGTATGCAGGAGGCAATATTTATTCAGTCTATAGCTGGTAATAAGTTGCATTGTTTTCACAGAGTCCTTATGATGACACGATACCCGTCCCCAAGCGGCTGACACTTTAATTGGAACGATGGTTGCCTCCCTCCAACTCCTCTTGTCTTAATATTTCAGGGCGGCTCTTATGAAACATTTTCACATTTTGTTGTGTTTTTCTTGATCTATTCCTATGCCTTTGATGACTCCCATCCCCTCGTCCCCAGACTAGGTGTCCCTAACCCACATCCACGGACCCCTAAGGGGACTGTGCATAGTATTCAGACATCCGCTAACTTGCACAAGGGGAATTTTCTCTCTGGAATTTGATCTTACATGTTGCTTTTTCATGTGGGGAGGGAGGATAACTCATTCTTATTTTTACTGCTGTCAGTGGGAAACTGCATAGCAAGTCAAGTCACGCATTTCTCTTCTGTGTGAGGCACGATGATTATTAAGGTCTCGAGATTGTCTTGAGTGTGGGCGAAGCTGGAATCTGAGACTTAGCATTCAGTGGCTTCATGTTAATCTACAGGGCAGATGACTCTGAGCCTTTCTGCAGGACCTGATGTCGATGGACTGCTTTGAGTAGCCCCCTTGTGAGTTCATCTACCCCTTTTCCTCGCCAGTTTGTGAAAGAAAAATAACGCACAGAAATTTAAGGGAGCTGCTCAAGGCTGGATATCTTGCAAGTGTCATGATGAAGGATAGAGTCTCTGAAGTCAGGTTATACAACATGAAGTGGTATGCTGATAATATTCTAGGCAACCAGGCATTTAGGATAAGTATTTTGGATGACATAGGCCCTTGCCTTCACCTGTTACCCTTGTTCCCTTTCAAAATTTTTATTATGCAAACTGAACTCATAGGCAAGCTCATTACTGAATTGTCTGCTGCCCACTTTGCTACCATAGACCCAATTGATGGGAATAGGTTAAGCTCTCACCATCAGAAGTAGAACCTGTATCCAAACTAAACAATTATTTCAACATTCGTATTAGGATGTGGTGGGCTGGAGCCAGATGTTACTTGCCAAGAAGAACCAATTGCGGGCCAGGCGAGGTGGCTCACGCCTGTAATCCTAGCACTCTGGGAGGCCGAGGTAGGAGGATCACTTGAGGTCAGGAGTTCGAGATCAGCCTGAGCAACAGCAAGACCCCCGTCTCTACTAAAAATAGAAAAAATTAGCCGGGCATGATGCTGTGTGCCTGTAGTCCCAGCTACTCGGGTGGCTGAGAAAGGAGGATCGCTTGAGCCCAGGAGTTTCAGGTTGTTGTGAGGTAGGCTGATGCCACGTCACTCTAGCCCAGGCAACAGAGCGAGACTCTGTCTCAAAAAAAAAAAAAAAAAAGCCAATTGTGTATATCTCTTCCCACCTCCATGTTCAGTGACATCCCAGTGATAACTTGAAATTGGCCACAACGGGTGTATTTACACCACGGAAATTGGCAAACACAATAAATCAGGTTGTTGCTTTTGTTATTGTTGTTTTTTAACCCCAGAGAGCCAGTTGTTAAACATTTGCCAGCACACTACTGGTGCTAGGTTAGCACAGAAATTTATCCCGCCCTTTTCACAAGTGGTGGGATCAACCAGCTAACAAAATGAAAAAGATTGATCTGTCATCTTCGATACATTCTAAAGTAGGTTTTCGTTTTAACACAGCCTACAAAATATCAGCTTTTAGATGTGCTGTCATTTCTCACCTATCAGATTGATTTGAAAGGATGTGATGCTATTCAGAATCGGCAAAGGTGAGGGGTAGAGGAGATTCTCGAGCCCTGATGATGGGAGAGTAAATTGTACGACCCTTCTGAAGGGCAATTGACAAACTCGTGTCAAAGGCCTTAAGACTTGCATATCTTCTGAGTTTATCCAAAGGAAAGAATCAGAGATGCGTGCAGCATCAAATACATACAAATGTTCACTGCAACGTTATTTATATCAGTGGTTCTCAACTCTGGTTGCGTATTAGATTCTCTTAGAGGGGGTTAAAAAGAGCATACCAGTGGTTCTCAACCGGGAGTGCAATGGAGCTGGGGGGTTGGAGAGGTAAGGGAGCATTTGGCAATGTTTGGAGACATTTTTGTTTGTCACAGCTAGGGGAGGAAGGTGCTACCAGCATCTAGTGAGGAGAGGCCAGGGATGCAGCTAAACACCCAAGAATGCTCGGGACAGCCCCCTACAACAAAGGTGTATCTGGTCCAAAACGTCAATAGTGCTGAGGCTGAGAAACCCTGCGGCACACAGGTGTCTGGACCCCACCTCAGGCCAATTACACCAGGATCTCTTGGGAGACAGTGTTGGTATTTAAATAGCAACAACCTTCTCAGATAATTCTATGGTGCACCCAGAGTTGAGAACCTCCAATTTTCATTTTCAGAAAATTGGAAATAACATATATAATTAATAACAAGACACAGTTACATAAATTTGGCGCTTTTATAGTAACATATAATTTCTTAGTCCAACAAAGAGATTAGACATCAATAAGAAAAAGACAAACAATGGAAAATGGTATGTGTGTGTATATACACACACACATATATGATCAAGCTCACTAACAATTAGGGAGATGCAAATTAAAAACAACCATGGAATATAACTTTTCACCTTTCAGATTAATGAATATTAAAAAAGTTGATACTATCCAGTGTTGGCAAAAGTAAATAGAGAAATAAGCCCTTTCTTACTCTTGGTGAAAGTGGAAGTTGGCACATACTACTGCAGGGCAATTGGGCAGCAGTGTCTAACAAAATCCTCTTTTTTTTGAGACAGAGTCTCACTTTGTTGCCCAGGCTAGAGTTCTGTGGTGTCAGCCTAGCTCACAGCAACCTCAAACTCCTGGGCTCCAGAGATCCTCTTGCCTCAGCCTCCCGAGTAGCTGGGACTACAGGCGCACACCACCACGCCCAGCTAATTTTTTCTATTTTCAGTAGAGACGGGGGTCTCACTCTTGCTCAGGCTGATCTTGAACTCCTGAGCTCAAGTGATCCTCCTGGCTCGGCCTCCTAGAGTGCTAGGATTACAGGTGTAAGCCACCATGCCCAGCCTAAAATCTTTTTTTTTTTTTTTTTTTAAGATAGGGTCTTGCTCTGTTGCCTAGGCATGAGGGCAGTGGCGCCACCATAGCTCACTGTAGCCTCAAACTCCTGGGCCCAAGCGATCCTCCTGCCTTAGCCTCCCAAATAGCTGGGACTACAGGCATATGCCACCACACCCAGCTAATTTTTCTATTTTTTATACAGACAGAGTCTCACTATGTTGCTCAGGCTGGTCTTGAACTCCTGACCTCAAGTGATCATCCTGCTTCAGCCTCCCAAAGTGCTGGGATTTCAGTCATAAGCCACTTCGCCTCGGCCGAGATCTAACAAAATTTAAAAGACATTATTAATTCTATATTTTGTCGACATTAATTCTGTACCTAAAAATTTATAGATTTGCAAAGTAGACAGAATTAAGTCAAAGGAGATAGGCATTTTAAATTGTGGTGGTTATTGCCAAACTTATTTCCATCTATTA
>NW_012148775.1:2023353-2039260 GCF_000956105.1 Propithecus coquereli | reverse complement strand
AGCCCAGGAGTTTGAGGTTGCTGTGAGCTAGGCTGATGCCACGGCACTCTAGCCCGGACAGCAGAGCCAGACTCTGTCTCAAAAAAAAAAAAAAATTTTTTGCATACTTACGTAACAGAATACCAGGCATGCATAGAAAGATAGCTAAGATATATTGTTATATTAAATAATAAGTTGTTAGATAATAAGATAGTATGATTCCATTTGTGTATATCTAAGCCTAGAATATTCTGGAAAGATACACAGAAACCTTTAGCAGTAGGAGTGGCGTGAAGTTTTTTTTTCCTTTCCTACCCTTCTGTACTATTTGTTTTTTTTTAACTCTGGGCCTATATTTTTATATAATTTAAAATTATTTAACTAGATTATAATATATAAACATTTTAATAGAATAATATTTTGTAATAATATCCATGATATACTAGTGAGTGAAAAATTCTACTCCAAAACAATTTATGTGGTACAAATTCATTTTTAAGACATTCATAGACATAGACCAGAAAGTGCTTTACTGTTTGGAAAATTGGTGTTTTCTATGTGCTTTTCATTATTTTCCCAATTTTCTGAAATGAGCATGTGGTTCTTCTGACATTAGGAATTCTAAAAGCCTACAATAAATGTTATTTTTCTCCTGAAAGTACATCTAACCATAACTGCTAGGACATTGTGCATCGTTCTAGTATAGTAACGTGCAAAAATAATCTGGGTGTTTGCACAATATTTTGCCAGGCATCTGTGGCGAGGCTGTAAAGTGTATCAGCTGGAACGGTGACCCTGTAAGCCCTTTGTTAAAAATGGCACTTCCTCGACACATGGCTCCCAGAAGCACTTCATTTCTGGATCTATTTATTTGTTGTGAAAAATATTTCTGCTGCAGAAATTCATTGTTATCTTAAGTTATGGAGAAGGTATTTTCCTCCCAGGGAGCCGAGAGCCTGTTTCTCAAAAGGGAAGCAGAGTCCTGAGTCCTTCGTTCAACCTACATTTCTAGCGTGCAGACTGTACTCTGGGCTTTGTTCCGGGGGCTTAGGTGCCAGTGGAACATATAAGGTCGCTGGTCTTACTTAGGAAGCTGACATTCTAGAGGCAGTACACAAGACTTCCTGGTTCGTAGACGACTGTCTTCTCACCGTGTCCCCACATGATTGAAGGGGCAAGGGAGTTCTCTGGGGGTCTCTTTTTTAAGGGCACTAATCCTATTCATGAGGGCTCTACTCTCATGACCTAATCACTTCCCGGAGGCCCCACCTCCAAATACCATCGCATTGGGGATTAGGTTTCAAGATGCAAGGATTTGGGGGCGGGGGGACACAAACATTCCGTCTATAGCACACAGAATGCTGGATCCTTCCTCCAGAGTTTCTGATTCAGCAGGTCTTGAGCAGAACCCAGTAAACTGCATTTCTAATGAGCTCTCAGGTGCTGCAGCTGTTGCTGGGACAGGGTCACACTTTCAAAGTCACCGCCTAGCCTATCCTTACCAATTCAATATCATCCCAAGGATATCAGAGCTTAGGCAAAGCTTGTTCATTCATTCATGTGCTCAGGGAATAGTTATTAAAAACCCACCACGTGCAAGGCACTATCCTAGGTGCTACATAATCAGTGAAAAACAGACATAATTCGTGCCCCCTAGTCTTGTAGAGCAGTGATTTGCTCGAGGTTCCACAGCTGGTGGTAGAGCTAACAGGTGAATCTCTTCCTTTTCGCTCAAAATCCAGTACTCGGGCCGGGCGCGGTGGCTCACGCCTGTAATCCTAGCACTCTGGGAGGCCAAGGCGGGCGGATCGTTTGAGCTCAGGAGTTCGAGACCAGCCTGAGCAAGAGTGAGACCCCCGTCTCTACTAAAAATAGAAAGAAATTAACTGGACAACTAAAATATATGGAAAAAATTAGCTGGGCATGGTGGCGCATGCCTGTAGTCCCAGCTACTCGGGAGGCTGAGGCAGGAGGATCGCCTGAGCCCAGGAGTTTGAGGTTGCTGTGAGCTACGCTGATGCCACGGCACTCTAGCCTGGGCATCAGAGTGACTCTGTCTCAAAAAAAAAAAAAAAAAAGAAAAGAAATGCCCATGCGGGTGATGGAGCAGGCATTCCAAAAACGCTTGTTGAGCTAAACTGAACTGAATGCTAATAAAGGGAAACGCATAGTTTATTGAAAATCATCTTAGAATAGCTGCTTGATTTATTTCCTTTAGACTTGGACATGTGGGCCTCTTCTAAATTGCATACTTATGGTATTTCATTCTACACTTGGAAGTATGGAAGAAGCAGTATTCATTTTTCGACAATTTTAATACCTCTTTAAAAGTCACTAATGAGGTCCCTGTACTGTGCCACTGCAATGCATGTCCCGATCATTTAAACTAGATTTATAATTTTAAAATGCTCCTGGCCTTTTTTTTTTCTTTTTTCCTTTTTTGGGCTACCCCTTCGGGCCCTTCAGGAGCCCCCAAGTTCTATTTTTAGGTGTCTAGGTGGGTGGATAATATGTGATTTACAAAGACTGTTTAAGAGCTCAGCTTAGCATCAAATGTGAGTGTCCTCGCTAGTTCTTGTCTTGTTTGTCTGTAGCTGACAAATCACCACCATAGGCCTCTACTTGCCCTATGCATAAGATGGAGCTCACGCTGCCTTTTCATAAATTGGTAAGAGAATAAAGTGAATTATTTGATCGGCTCTCACAAGCTCAAGTACTCCTTGGGTTACATTTGGAGGTCCAAAGTCATTTCCGAATGCTGCAGGTTAAGCCTTTGGATCAACATTGTGCAGAGGAGAATGGTGTTTATCAATGATCAGAGACACAAGAAAATGAGTTTCTGAGCTTTATGTGGGTTTAAGAGCTCAGAATGAGGCCCAAGACACTTTCTCTGTTTGATTCTGCCTCCTTCCTCCAATTTAGAGATGCCAACTACAAAAATAATCTTCAATGATTAGCTAAATCAAAGTAAAAATTTCCAGTCAATCAGCAAATGTATTGAGTTCTTGCTTGTGTAGGGCTCTCTGATAGGTTCTGCTGGACGAGGCAGACAACATATGGTTTCTATAACTGAAGGGGCTTGAGGAGGATCTGTGAATACCCCTTAAAGTGCTAAGAGAAACTGCAGAGCTTGCCTGGGAGTTAAGTCCTCTTTAGTGGCATGCGGCCTGAAGTTGCTGATCTGGTATCCCCTAAAACAGGTTATGCTTATGAGAAATGGCTGCCAGCAAGGATGCTTTTGATTACAGACTAACTCCGGATGGCTTTAACAATACAGAAAAAATTTTAAATCTATTCTCTCACATAACTGAAAGGCTATAGGTAGATCTCTAGAGCTTCAGAAATGGCTGGATCCAGTGGCTTGCAGAATTTTGCCAAGCACCTGCGTTCTTCCAGCTTCTCCATTCCAACACCCAGAGTGTTGGCATCATCTTCAGGGTCCACCCAATAGTCTGATGGCTGCTTCAGATTTTGTTCTTTTTAGTATATCTCACACCTCCACACCATACCATCCAGGGCAAGAAAGAATATATCTTCTGATATCTCTTACATGAGTTCTGGGATTCACTGTCTCTTGTTTGATCTGAATATAGCCTTTTGCTGATTCCTGCACCAATTCCTGTGGCCAGGAGATCAGAGCCAGGGATCAGAAAGCTCTCAGGAGTCAAACATCTCTCAGCCTCCCTTCCTCAGATGCCACGTGGTCTCTCATCTCTCTCCTGTCAACGTCTTTGCTTCTTTCTTTCTGCATCGCAGCCTTCTCTATTTTTCTCTGCATGGGATGGAAAGGGTCCTTGAGTTTACATGGTCTCATTCGGGGGATAGTAGAACCCAATGGATTCTCTTGTCCTGATTTCAGATCCTGGGAGAAGCAATCTGATTGGGCTCAGTAGGATCAGTTTTGACCCCTTGGTCTGGGTATGGTTAAGGAGTTGCGATCACATTGTCCAGAGATGGAAAAAGGGGGCCACCACTGGAGTTGGGAATGGGGACAAGATAGGTCTCAGGGACTTGGCACCAGCTGCTAATAACCAGTGAAAAGTAAATGTATGCCCTCCTATGCCAAAATTGGGGGAAGGTCTTCCACTCAGTAGACCTGCTATAGGTATCAGTTAAGATTCTCTGGTTGCAAGTGACAGAAATCAACTCTGGCCAACACAAGCCAAATATATATACATATATGTAAATGTATATGTATCCATGTGTATCCATGTACACACTCGCACATGTATATATCTGGAATCCTGAGAGAGTGTCTAACTGGGGTGGCCTGGGTCACTAATGTGCTAGATCATTATAATAATGGTTCCCAACGAGTCACACTTTCCTCTGTCCACCCCTCTTGTAGCGTGATGTGGCTGCTCCTCCCTCTGTGAGGTAGACTCTATTTTTCCACCACCTTGAGTTGGAGTTGGCCTTGCTTGTCTTGACCAATGGAATGTGGCAGATGTGACGGCTTGTGAGCCCCAGAGCCTACGCTTGAAGAAACTGCAGCTTCCGCTCTTGCCCTTCTGGAGTCCTGAGACCACCACGCTGTAGCGCTGGACACCTGGAGGATGAGAGAGGTCACAGGGAGGAAAACTGAGGCTGCTCTGATGACAGTCAACACCCACTGCCAGATTTTGAGTGATACCCTGTTGGATCTTCCAGCCCAGCCAAGCTTCCAGTTGAATGCAGACACGTGGATGAGCCCAGGTGAGACTAGTGACCTGCCCAAATTGCCAACCCACGGAATCATAAGAAATTATAAATTGCTATTGTTTTAAGCCTCTAAGTTTGGGGTTGTTTGTTGCACAGTAACAGTTGAAACCATACCACCCCCTGGGTCTGGAGAGAAGGGATCTGGTAGGAAAAGCCTGCAGGAACATCTTCTGGCTTCCGCATTATGGGGGCTGCATACTTAGATTTTTCTGCCCTGCCAATTCCTCACAGCCAGGGAGAAGCAGTTCTTTCAAATACAAGCAAGGTGCTGTTTGAAAGAGAAAAATATATATACCTGACAGTTCGAAAATAACAAATATACACTGTTTTGCTTTTTGCGCTTCTTGTAAACAGAGCTGTGTAAACAGTCTGAGTACCTATCACATGTTGTCTTAAACTCATCCTTTGGAAATAAATACCACCGGGATGGGCTGATCTGAATTAAATAGACAGACTACAGCCTGTGCCATCTGCAGTCCTCCATTTCTTCTCTTGGCCCAATTTGAGAACAAACACATACACACCGAACCACAAGAGAACTACTGATTTAGAACAAATTAAATAAAGCAACATGTAGGATGTCAAGACTGAGCGCTCCAAGACAGGACCCAGCACACCTACTCTGAGTGTGGAAGACAGGACTAGCCATGTGCTCAACCACTAAATACCCTCAGGTCAGAAGCAGGATTGGCACGACTTCCATTTATGGAGTAAATTCCAACTCAGTGATTCTCATCCAGGGGTGATTTTGCACCCTCAGGGGACATTTGACAATTTTTGGTTGTCACAAGTAGGCAGAGAGGGTAGTGCTACTGGCACTTAGTGGGTTGAGGTCCGGGATCCTGTTTAAAATCCTACAATGCCCAGGGCATCCCCCCACGACAAAGAATTATATGGCTTAAAATATCAACAATGCTGAAGTTGAGAAACCCTGATTTAATAGAAATAGAATTGCCAGATAGAACAGAAGTCATAATCACATCTCTGGGCCTTACAATAATTATGGATAACAACAAAGCCTCATTGTTCAACATAGCATTGTGTATAACACTCTACCATGCTCTAAAACCTTGCTGCTCACCATCCATCCCATGCCTAGGTGTTTACCCAAGAGAATTGAAAACATACCTCCATACAGAAGCTTGCACGTGAATGTTCTTAGCAGCATTATTCATAATAGCCCAAATGCGGACACAACCCAAAATCTGTTTACTGGTGAATGGATCAACAAAATGTGGTCTATCCATACTACACAGCCATAAAAAGGCATGAAGTACAGCTACATACTACAGCATGGATGAACCTCAAAAACATGATGCTCAGTGAAAGAAGCCAGATGCAAAAGATGCATATTGTATGATTGAATTTATATGAAATGCCCAGAGAAAGCAAATTATAAAGACAGAAAGGAGAATAGTGGTTGCCTGGGGCTGGGGGTGGGAGCAAGGATTAACTGTAAAGGGGCACAGGAGATCTTAGTGGGGTGGCGAAAATGTTCTAAAACTGGGTTATGGTGAGGACTGCACAACTCGATGAACTTCCTAAAAGGTATGAAACTGTACACTTATAATGGATCAATTCATCTCTCTTTTCTTTTTTTTTTTTTTTTGAGACAGAGTCTCACTCTTTTTGCCCAGGCTAGACTGAGTGCCGTGGCGTCAGCCTAGCTCACAGCAACCTCAAACTCCGGGGCTCAAGCAATCCTTCTGCCTCAGCCTCCCAAGTAGGCTGGGACTACAGGCACGCACCACTATGCCTGGCTAATTTTTTTTTCTATATATTTTTAGTTGTCCGATTAATTTCTTTCTATTTTTAATAGAGATGGGGTCTCGCTCTTGCTCAGGCTGGTCTCGAGCTCCTGAACTCAAACAATCCGCCCGCCTCGGCCTCCCAGAGTGCTAGGATTACAGGCGTGAGCCACCGCGCCGGGCTTCAATTCATCTCTTGATGTCTTAGTTGCATCAGCTGTAAAATTGAGCTAATACATAGCGCCGAGTGAAAGGACTTGGAAATGAAAGGCTGTGTAAAGTTAGCATAGTGTCTGGTCTATTAGAAGTGCCCCAAATGCAGTGATAGCTATTATTTTCCAAGTATAAACACAAATGGCTGACTCTTCTTGAATCTAATTCAAGTGGCATCAGAGATGCTGGCCTTCTACATATTGGTGGCATCACCAGACTATACTCCTTTTGGATCCTACTAGTATATGGATTGGAGACATTATTTGCCCAAAGTTATGCCTGCAATGGGTTTGCTTCTGTACATTTAAGCCAACCTACAATTGAAAGAAATAAGAAGTTTCTCATGGAGGGCAATTTGGAGTTTATGGTCTGTAACAAAATACTCTTCTAAACAGACCCAATGAGTTTGGGCGACATTCTGGAACTTCATTCCCTCCTATAAGCCCTAGAGTCTCTCTGCTATGTTCTACTGACTATGGTTAAAAAAAAAATCTCTCTCAACTCTGTGTCCTTAGGTGTGGGTAACTTTAAAAATATATTTTTGCCAATTACTCAAACAGTGCATACTCATTATTAAAGAAATAAAACATGACCAAATTATTATTATTATTTTTTTTTTGAGACAGGGTCTCACTCTGTCTCCTAGGCTGGAAGGCATGCATGGTCATAGCTCACCGCAGCTTCGAACTTCTGGGCTCAAGCAATCCTCCTGCCTCAGCCTCCCAAGTAGCTGGGACTACAGGTGCACGCCACTACACCCAGCTAGTATTTAAACATTTTTTTCTGTAGAGATGGATTCTTGCTGTGTTGCCCAGGGTATAACCTAAATGTGGCAAGGCTCCCAGGGAAGCCCCAGCTCTCATCCGTCCACTTCAAGCCTACATTTGGCGCTTAACTGCAATCTTAGGAAACCAGGTTGCAGTCTGCTAAACATTACTAAGGAATATAGCGTTTGTTGAAGATTTTTTAAATAGGGAGGAAGAGTTACAACGCATACCACATGGCAAAACTTTTCAGTAATTCCCTTTAAACATCTTTGTTCTGCTAAAATTTTCCTCTCTAAATGTCAGCCTCCTCTCCTCCCCCTGTTCCCTCCTTCTCCGTCTTTGTATTCGTTCCCCTTCACAACCTAAATTCTCTTCAATGCTCTGGAACAACTCAGTTCGAGCTCTCAACCTGCCCATCCTACTCGAAAAGATAAAAGCCCAGTAGAAGGCTGAGCTTACTGTGACCCTTTGTTAAAAAGAAAGCAGCTCAAAATCTACTAGGTTTTTGTTAAGAATAGTTGGAGGTGGCTGCTGGAGCTGCCTCTCTCGGGCTTGTGTGCTCATCTTCTAGTTGTGCATTTAGTGAAGTCATGTTGATAGCTGGAAATTGGCTGTGGTTGAAGTATTTACACCACAGAAATTGGCAAACACTACAAATTAGGTCTTTTTTTTTTTTAAACCACCTGAGAGCTAGTTCTTAAACATTTACCAACATACAACTGACCCGCTCTGCAAGATACGTATCAAAGCTTTTATCAAGCAAAAGTAGGTCTCGATCTGCAGAAGACGGTGCCAGGGGCTGGGTTGGGGGATAATTTTGATGCCGAGAAAATAAGATTTTCTCCATATTGTTACATGTGTAATGTAGATAGTGTAATACTCATTTCTTGCCCTTCCCACAGCATGCATTTCCCCCAAGACAACCACTGTTACGTTTTATATATATTTCCCTCATTTTTTTCCAGGCATATATTACCAGGTCTTTGTTATTTGTTTGAGATGACACTGTATATCCTGTTTACATCTTACTGTTTAAAAAATCTAACAAGGTATCTTGGAAATTTTTCTCTGTACACATAAAGTCACTTTTTCAAAATGACATAACATTCAGTTGTGTGATTGTACTATAGTTAATTTAACCAAGTCCTGATGGACATTTGGCTTTTTCATTTACTGTTATTATTATGTTAGGTAAAGTTTTTTTTTATGTAGGGGAAATACACAGAGGAAGAATCGCTGGGACAAAGAGAAAAACATTTCTCATCTTCATAGATATTGCCAAATTGCCCTCCAAAAAGGCTTGTGCTGATTTAGGTTTCCACCAACCATATATGATAAATTTTTTAAAAATGATTTTTCCACGTAAGATTAAAGGCTCTAACTGTTAATGGCAGCCATAGCTGGGACTTAGCAGTGATAACTTGACTGATTTCCTCATCAGCCTTTTTTCTCTTTCCCTGGTTCCTTTATTCATGCCATTCCCCTTCCTGGAAATGCCTTTCCCATGTAAATACGTCCCACTGATTCTTCCAGATTTATTACAAATCGCTTCTCCAGTCCAGTGGCTTTCAACTGGGGACATTTGGCAATATTTTGGTTGTGAGAACTAGAGGTAGAGGCTGCTGCTGGCATCTAGTGGGTAGAGGCCAGGGATGTTGCTAAATATCCCATAATGTGCAGCACAACTCTTCACAAACAAAGAATTATCCAGCCCCAAATGTCAAAAGTGCTGAGGGTGGGAAACCCCGCGATAGCCAAGTTGATTTTTCCTTTCTCTGCACACTCGATGCTAACTGTCCATTCTTCAGTTCTGGCACTTAATCAATTGCTTTATCTTATTACTCACTCTCAGTGTCAGTTGAGATTCTTTTATTGGAAGTGATAGAAATTTCAACTTGAGGCCAGGCGCCAGTGGCTCATGTCTGTAATCCTAGCACTCTGGGAGGATTGCTTGAGGTCAGGAGTTCAAGACCAGCCTGAGCAAGAGTGAGACCCTATCTCTACAAAAAATAGAAAAATGAGCTGGGTGTGGTGGTGAGCGCCTGTAGTCTCAGCTACTTGGGAGGCTGAGGCAGGAGGATCGCCTGAGCCCAGGAATTTGAGATTGCAGTGAGCTATGATCACAACACTGAACTCTAGCCAGGGTGACAGAGTGAGATTCTATCTCAAAACAAAAAAAAAAAAAAAAAAAAAAAAGGAAAGAAAGGAAAGAAATTCCAGTGTGAATAAATTTAAATAGTAAAGTGAACTTGTTGGCTCACATAACTAAGAGCTTCTGAGGCCATGCTGATTTTAAGTGAAGCTTGAGCTAGTGACTCAAATGACATCAGTGAGGACCCAGTTTATTTCTAGTTCTTTTTTGCCTCTTAAATGTCATTTTCATTCTAAACTCCCCCTCTCTCACATACTTGTGGTATCAAAATGGGGATAGCAGCTCTAGTTTCATATCCTCAGATTGTACTGTCCAGGGCTACCTAGCAGACAGTAGCCACATGTGGTTCTTGATAAATGTGGCTAGTCTGAGTTGAGAAGTGCTATAGGTGTAAAATATCTGTCTCAGATTTCAAAGACTCACTATGAAAAAAAAAAGTAAAATATCTATTAATAATTTTTATACTAATTGCACATTATCATGTTGAAGTGATAATATTTTGGCTATATTGGGCTCTATTTATTAAATATTTTATTTAATATATTATTAAAATTAATTTTACCTTTTTCTTTTTGCTTTTTAAAATGTGACTACTAGAAAATTGAAATTTGTATGTGAGGCTCACATATTTCTATTGGACAGCACTGGTGGAAGAGTAGAGACTCTTCTGGAAACTTCCTCAAGAGAGGGGACTTTTCCTTCTCAGAAACCACAGGAAACATCTCCTTGTCTCCCATTGGCTTTGATTGGGTTGCTGCCTCAATCATGAACCAATCACTGTAGGGAAAAAGTATAGGCTAAATTGATTGGCTGATGGTGGATACAGGCCCGTGTCTGGAGAAGGGATTGGATCAATCCTGGCCCAAAGTTTGTGGTTGAGATGTGGGAGGGCGGGACGGTTCACAAAGGACATTTGGGATTCTGTTTCAGAAGGTAGGATAATGGATATCTACTCTCAACTCCTAGCTTATGCTCCCAGTTGTAGGTAATTAAAAAAAATTTTTGTTGGTCATACAAATAATGCATACTGATTATTGAAAACTTCAAGCATGGTGGACAAGAGCTGTCCACTGTGCCTTTTAGGTTTACACTCCCTCACCCTCTCTTGGGTAAGACTGTAGAGAAGTTTTCATTTGGATTGTAAATATCTTGAGTACCATGCCTCATTATTCTTTGTGTCACCACTCACGTCGGACATGTGCTTTGGCCCATGGAGGGACCTCCACATACACACACTTACATTCCCAAAGACAGGTGTTAATATGTTGCATTGGAGAGTATCTGAGTAGTGTGCCCGGTAGAGTAGCAGTGTGGATTCTTGGTTCACGTCCTTGTGTGAGCCCCTCCCCTTGCCTGATCAGGATTTGTGACTTGCTTTTAACCAGCATACGGCAAAGGTGACAGGTCGTCGCTTCCGTCATTATGTTATGTAAGATTGTCGTGTTTGACTTGCCGAGAGAGTCTCTACCTTGCTGGCTTTGAGGAAGCAAGCTGCCGTCGTGTGAGCTGTCTCTGGACGGGGCCACGTGGCAAGAAAATGAGGGAAGCCTCCACTGATGGTCAGCAAGAAACCACAGCTACTGCAACCATGTGGGCTTAAAAGCAGATCCTTCCCCAGTTGAACCTTGATATGAGACCACTCCCCTGGCCAAGACTTTGCAGCTTTGCAGAGCACTCAGTTAAGCTGTGCCTGAACTCCAGCCTCACAGACACTGTGAGATAATAAACTCAAGTTGTTTTATGTGGCTAAGTTTGTGGCAATGATGTTATGCAGCAATAGATGACACAGACAGACCCGAGTGCTACGCCCCATTCAATTCGTAGCAGGCATTCGGCAGCAACTTCTCATTTTATTGACTTGTATCAGTGAACAGAGAGACGCTCTAGTAGCTCAGAAAACAAAAGACTGCCTCTGTAAATTATCATGGAGAGATAGGCCCTAATTTCTGTCATTGATTGGCTGTAATAATGTTTTCCAATAAATCTTAAATCGTGATGACTTCTTGTTCCTTGAAAAATATTAGTCATACAGAGTGAAAAACTGGGTGGAGAATCTCAGAGGTGTTATCTTTTTTCTTTATTGCTAGAAATGGTTTTTACTTGGCAAAGGAACGGAAGCTGAGAATTATGTTCTTGGAGGCACAAAACCTTTATTTTCAAAGGCTGCTCTTTAGACCCTGGTAATGGTCTAACAGAGAGAAAACTACCTTGGAAGAGCAATCATATTTAAACCACACCACTCCTGAAGGAGAAATTTCAATTCTAAAAATACACCACCAAGCACACCGATTGAAAGAGAAATGCCTAATGCTTGTGGAAAATCTTTATGCCTAGAGAAATTGGTCACATTAAGGCGCCGTCTTGCTTTTATCCACAGTGAACACAAAGTATGTTGATGCATCAATCCATTGTTCTCTCTTTTTAAGAGTTTTATCTTAAATAAAAGCAAACCGTGGGAGTTCACAAAATCAACTGATTGCCGTTCTCTTATTTCCTGTTTAGGATGCACTAGAATCTTCCATCTAATATTTGCATATTTCTTTTCTTAAATTTCTAGAATTTATTTGGGTTTATAGATGGCCTGTGTTTTTATACCACAAAATAATATATGTTTGGAGACCTTCATGATATAAGGAGCATCCTAAAGGAGTCTGAGTCTCTCACTTGCCTTTTGTAACAGGACAGCTCCGGATGAGGCAGCAGGACTCAAAACTAAGAATAAAGAAAGCATCAGGGATTCCATGTTCCAAAGAGGGAAGAAGACAGTTGAGGTCCCCCTCTTTTATTAAGAAGGAACTAAGCCACTTTGCTCTCCACAGCCTTATGCTATCCCAACCTGTATCCCAGGCTGCATGTTGGGGGAGGAATGGGACAAGCAAAGGCAAGGACTGGTCCTCCTCCTCCCTGTGGGAAACCGTTCTAGAGATGGAGGGTGCTTACCAGAAGGGACAACTATAAGCATCTCATTTTCAGGGTGGTCAGGGTGGCCCACCTGCTTGGGCTACAGACTTGTTGATGGACTTTCTGGGTTTATGCTTTCTTTCTTAGCTGGTCTCATGCATTTATTCTTCTCAAAGAATTTTATTTTCAGTTCTTATGTCTCTGCTGCACCTGTCCCCCATCCCTTAGGTTGGGATTTTTTTTTGAATGCTATTTTAATTTGACTCGCATTTCATTTTTTCCAACTTATTGAGGCAGAATTTACATACAAGAAAGCACACCATTTTAGGGATACATTTAGATGAGTTTTGAGAAACATATACACCGTGTAACTGCCAATGTAATTAAGATAGAGAACATTCTCTTTAGCCCCCAAAAGGTCTTTCATGTCCTTTTGCAATCAATCCTCACTCTCATCTCCAACTCCAGCTGCTTTCATTTTTTTCCCCTTTCTAGAATTTTTTATAAATGCTGTCATATAGTATGCACTCTTTTGTATCTGGCTTCTTTCAGATACATTTGTATCGGCATAATGGTTTGAGATTCATTTATGTAGTTGCTTGGATCAGTAGTGCATTCCTTCTTATTACTGAGTAGATTTCTACCGTGTGGATAGACCACAGTTTATTTATCTTGCTTTTCATTTTTGTGTTAATCTGGCAATAAAAAGAATTCTTACAACAGTGATGCTTCTTATCTAGGAACAAGCCATACCTTTCCATTCTCTTACTCAAGTCTTATTTTTATGTCTGTAGTCAAGCTTTATAGTTTTCTTTATGTGGCCTCTGCTCTTGCTGCATTTATTTCTAGGAACTTGCTAGTTTATTGTTACTGGACGAGAATCATTTCTCCTTAACACTAGCTCAATGGCTATTGCTAGTATAATGGAAAGCTATTGATTTTTTTTGTGTGTGTACATTGATCTTATATTGGGCTATCATTTGGAATGCTTGTTGGCTCTAATAATTTTTTAGTTCAATCGCTTGGGTTTTTTAGATTTACAGTTCCCATTACTTGTAAAAAATGATAACATAATCTCCTAAGAGTGATACCTATTCCTTTTTCTTATAGTTGTGATCTCTGAGGAATGGGAGAAAAATGGGAGAGAGATGGTTGGGGTGCAGGAGTGGAGAGGCAGAGGGAGGGGCAAAATGAAGCAGTCTGAACTCCTTATGTTCTAGAATCTTCCTTCTAGAAGCAAGAATCAATTAAGTGGATCATTTGGAACTTAGCTGGGGGTATGAGCCGAGGGAAGGGCAGTTGGAAAAGTCCAACCAAGAGTCCATTTTCTATGTCAGAAAATTGTGCAGAATGTGTTCCTTTCCCCTAATTTCTAGTCTCTGCCCCAAACATCAAAGGAGCTTTAAAGGGAGTGGGGAGGGGCAGCAGGAAAGAGCAGACCACTCCCCACAGACCATTTTCCCTCCGCACTCCAGAGCTCAACTTACTGGGGGCGCTGGGGGAGAAGCTGCACAAGATGACACTACAAGGGACTTCAGGAAAACTGAAGACACCTGAGAAGAACGGGGTTTGCTAGGGATGTCTTTTTAGGGTGGAAAAGGAAGCTTCAATAGGGAGCGATTGAAGGAACAGACTGGCAGAAAATGAAATCGTTTCTTTTTTGGACAGAATATTCAACAAAACCAGTTGCATTTAAAATGTCAGCTGCACTTGTATTATTCCTATTTTAGGAAGGGTGCAATTAAGAGGAGACTGGAAAACGCATTGCCATTTGGGGTGAAAGCCCATCTCTATAATCTTTGTAGAAGCGGCCCTTTCTGAATCAGACTTGGATCTTGCCTTTCATGCCACTACCAGTTGGGCATCACCAGGTAAATAAAATATATCTAGGTCTCTGTTAGGATGCACACGAGTGAAAAATGGGCGCTCCTATGCAGTTCCTCCCTTGGGCCACTAGATAGCGCTTCTGCTTCGATGAGGCAAAATGCTAAACCAAGTAATGGAGGTTTAGAGAGAACGAAGCCACTAATGGAAGTAATTTTGAAGGCGGAACCCTAAATGCTATTGGAAAAGAAGTACAGGTGATCATTAGGCAGTGCGGAATAAGTGTGATCTGGAGACATGCCTGTATTTCGTATGAAAAATTTCTACTGCTGAACAAAGAAATTACAAATAAATAGGCACAATGAGATGCCAATTCATATCCATTAGGATGTCTATTATATATTTTTAAAAAATGGAAAATAACAAATCTTGGTTAGTAGGCGGAGAAATTGGAGCCCTGATTCACTGCTGGTGGGAATTTAAAATGGTGCAGCCACTTTGCAAAACAGTTTGGTGGTTCTTCAAAAAGTTAAGCAGAAAATTGCCATATGATCCAGCAATTCTACTTTTAGGCATATATATGCCCCAAAGAATTCAATGCAGGGACTCAAACAGATTATTTGTACACCAGGGTTCATTCAAAAGGTGGAAACAACCCCAGTGTCTATCAACAGATGACTGGATAAACAAAATGCAGTATATACGTACAATGGAATATTATTCAGTCGTAAAATGGAATGAAGTTCTGATACATGTTATAATGGATGAATCTTGAAAACATGCTAAGTGAAATAAGCTGGACACAAAAGAATACTGTATGATGTGATTCCACTTACCTGAGTTACTAAAATAGGCAAAGTTATAGAGACAGAAAGTAAGATAGAGGTTAAGAAAGTAGAACAAAGGTTAAGAAAGTAGAGTAGAGGTGGCCAGGGGCCGGGAAGAGGGGGAAGGTGGGGTGTTATTGTTTAATGGGTACATAGTTTGTTTGGGACAATGAAAATATTCTGGAAATGGGTAGTGGTCATGATTGCACTACACTGTGAATGTATTTAAAGCCACTGAATTGTATACACTTAAAAATAGTGAAAATGGAAAAAATTATGTTATGTATATTTTACCACAATAAAAATAAATAAATAAAGCTATGCCCTCTGGTATTCATTCTTGGCCAAGAAACCTGCCCCTTATATTTTATTAGCTAACTTAGAGTTGGAGTTAACAGCCTATAACCAGAAATACAAATGGCTTTTAAACATGTGAAAAGATACTCAACTAAAACTTTACTGAGATAGGAATTTTTCATCTATCGTATTAGCAAAGATAACACATTTTTTTTCTTTTTTTAAAAAATGTTTATTTTTTTTGTTTGTTTTTGAGACAGAGTCTTGCTCTGTCACCTGAGCTAGAGTGCAGTGGCATCGGCCTAGCTCACAGCAACCTCAAACTCCTGGGCTCAAGCGATCTTCCTGCCTCAGCCTCCCGATTAACTGGGACTACAGTTTGCGCCACCATGCCCAGCTAAGTTTTTCTACATATATTTTTAGTTGTCCAGATAATTTGTTTCTATTTTTAGTAGAGTTGGGATCTCGCTCTTGCTCAGGCTGGTCTCGAACTCCTGA
>NW_012148775.1:2003225-2023303 GCF_000956105.1 Propithecus coquereli | reverse complement strand
ACATTTTTTTTCTTTTTTTAAAAAATGTTTATTTTTTTTGTTTGTTTTTGAGACAGAGTCTTGCTCTGTCACCTGAGCTAGAGTGCAGTGGCATCGGCCTAGCTCACAGCAACCTCAAACTCCTGGGCTCAAGCGATCTTCCTGCCTCAGCCTCCCGATTAACTGGGACTACAGTTTGCGCCACCATGCCCAGCTAAGTTTTTCTACATATATTTTTAGTTGTCCAGATAATTTCTTTCTATTTTTAGTAGAGTCGGGATCTCGCTCTTGCTCAGGCTGGTCTCGAACTCCTGAGCTCAAACGATCGTCCTACCATAGCCTCCCAGAGTGCTAGGGTTACAGACATGAGTCACTGCGCCTGGCTGACGACACATTTTAATAACACACCGTGTTGGGGAGGGTGAATAAAAGGCACTCTCACACAACTCTAGTAGGACTGTAAAATAGTACAGACACTCTGGGGGTCAATTTAATATTGCCAAACTAAAAACAGACACTAAACAGACACTTTGACCCAGTCAAATCTTTAAAGACATGATTAAGGATCTTGAGATGGGGAGATTACCCTGGATATCGCTAAATGTAATCACATATATTCTTTTAAGAGGGAGCAGAGGAAGATTAGACAACATACAGAGAAGAAGGTGATGTGAAGACATAGCAGAGATTTGAAGATGCTAGCCTTGGAGATTGGAGTGATGCAGCCACAAGCCAAGGAATACTGGCAGCCGCAAATAGTAGGCACTCAAAAAATGTTTATGAGGCCGGGCACGGTGGCTCATGCATGTAATCCTAGCACTCTGGGAAGCTGAGGCAGGAGGATGACTTGAGGTCAGGAGTTCAAGACCAGCCTGAGCAAGAGCAAGACCCAGTCTCTACTAAAAATAGAAAAAAATAGCCGGGCATGGTGGTGCTTGCCTGTAGTCCCAGCTACTCGGGAGGCTGAGGCAGGAGGATTTCTTGAGCCCAGGAGTTTAAGGTTGCAGTGAGGGCTAGGCTGATGCCATGGCACTCTAGCCCAACTGTAGCCCAGGCAACAGAGCAAGATTCTGTCCCCCGTGCCCGCCCCTCCCCCCCAAAAAAAGAAACAGAAAAATTGGCTGGGAGTGGTGGTATACACCTGTAGTTCCAGCTACTGGGGAGGCTTAGACAGGAGGATCACTTGAGCCCATAGTTTGAGGTTGCAGTGAGCTATGATGATGCCACTGTCACACTAGCCAGGGTGACAGAGCAAGACTCTGTCTCAAAAAAAAAAAAAATTTGTCGAATGAGTGAATGAATGAATGAATGAATGGAGTCTGATGAGGTCTTCTTTCTACTAAGGAAATAATCAAATTACTTTAATCCCCCTATTTTCTATTTGTCTCTTGAATGATTTTTTTTTTAAATCCTTCTTTTTCTTTTTTTAAATGTCAATAGATTCAGGAGGTACAATAGATTCAGGAGTTTTGTTATATGGATATATTGTATGATGGTAAAGTCTGGGCTTTTAGTACAACCTTAAATGACTTTTGTTGGTATCTTTCAGTGTCCTCTCATTCTTCCTCCAGGATGGCTGCTTCTAGATCTTTATTCCAAGTCCTGATTTAAACCTATCACACAATTCTTACAAGTAAAACTTAAAGCAGAGTGGCTTTTATACCTTTAGATTAGCATTTTACTGAACGCATAGGCTCATTCATGCATCTATTCACACATTCATTCAGAGAATATGAATTTATTGTGGGCCTATGATAGCCCAGGCACTGCGTGAGACACTGAGGATTGTTGCCCAGAGCAAGTCGGGCATGAGCCTTGCTGTCGTGCA
Organism: Propithecus coquereli; assembly: GCF_000956105.1. Lineage (NCBI taxonomy): Eukaryota > Metazoa > Chordata > Mammalia > Primates > Indriidae > Propithecus > Propithecus coquereli. The sequence continues at coordinate 2,021,496 of NW_012148775.1, read as the reverse complement.
ACAAGAGCGGGTGGGCTTAGGAGAGAGACTTAAAAGTTTAATATTAGATTGACAAGAAGGGAAGAGAGTCAATTTCATAAAAAAGTTACTATTACATACAGACCTAAGATAAACCCAAATGAAAGATACGGAGTATATTTAATCATATTCCCAGGACAAGGTATTTGTCTTCTTGGGGCTCAGCCAAGGTATGAGACACGGCTTGTAATAATTATATACTTTTCATCACTTTTGAGAGATTGACATTCATCTAGTCTCTTTCTGGTATAGTTTTCCAGCCCCACGTCAGTAATAATTATGTGAAGTATCCGCAGAGAGAGCAACTGGACCACTATAGGGATTTGATGACTTTTGTTTTTGTAGTTGTCCTTAGAGAATAGTTGATTTGAGTCAGGTGCCTGAGTTTCTTGTATTATAAATGGATTGGGGATTATAAAACGCTCCTGAAGTCAGCGGGCTGAAGGATTAGACGTATGTTTTTACAACTTGTAGCATTTTCAAAGAAACACAATTAACAGACATGCCCCAGTGTTGTAGAAAAATTATCTGGAATCAAATGGCAGGGAGGCTAATTGCCATGTAATTGAGTTTTGTAAATTTCGCTTTCTGCTAAAAGCTTTGTCTAAGAAGGAAAAAAAAAAAAAACCATAGAGAAGAAATCATTCATTCTTTCAAATTTGGAGAAAACATTCAGAAAGCGATGGGGTCAGAGTGAAAGTTCTAATAATAGTTACAATTGTTATAACATTTAAAATCCTGAAAATGTATTTTGGTTAGTTTGTGAGCTCTGCTGCTTTAAGTGAAGTATATTTAATGTATTCATTGGGAATTTGCACATCATACAGTTATAATAAGTGGTTTTCAATCTAGGGCAACTTCGTCCCCGAGGAGGCATTTGGCATTGTCTTAGAGACATCTTTGGTTGTCCCAGCGGGGGTGTGTGTGCTAGTGGGTAGTGGCCAGGGATACGGCAATGTACAGGACAGAGTCTCCACAACAAAGAACCATCCGTCCCCAAATGTCAATAGTGCCAAGGATGAGAAATGCTGAGTTACAAAGATGTTTCACATTTATATACTGGCTTTAGAATATTTCTTTTACCCAGGCTGGCCTTGAACTCCTGCCCTGCCCCCATCTCTGCCTCTCCACTAGCTGGGACTACTGGTATGTGCCACTGTGGTTGGCAAATTTTCCTTTTACATTTAAAAAATTGAGATATAATTCACATACCATAAATTTCATTCTCTAAAAGTGTACAATTCAGTGGTTTTTAATGTGTTTACAAAGTTGTGCAACCATCATCACTACCTAACTCCAGAGAATTTTTATCACCCTCAAAAGAAACTCTGCATACACCTGTTAGAATGGACAAAATCTAGAACACTGACAGCACCAAATGCTGGAAAGAATGGAGTGACAGGAGCTCTCATTCATTGTTGGCGGGAATGCAAAATGGTACAGCCACTTTGGAAGACAGTATGGTGGTTTCTTACAAAATTAAACATATTCTCACCATTTCATCCAGCAATCACGTTTCTTGGTATTTACCCAAAAGAGTTGAAAATTTATGTCCACACAAAAACCTGCAAATGTATGTCTATAACAGCTTTATTCACAATTGCTAAAACTTGGAAACCACCAAGAAGTATTTCAGACCAGCCTGGTCAATATAACAAGGCCCTATCTCTACCAGAAAAAAAAAAAAATTAGCTGGGTGTGGTGGCACATGCCTGTAATTCCAGCTGCTTGGGAGGCTGAGGCAGGAGGATCACCTGAGCTCAGGAGTTGGAGGTTGCAGTGAGCTGTGATTGTGCCACTGTACTCCAGCCTGGGCGACAGAATGAGAGACCCTGTCTCTGAAAAAAAAAAAAAACAAAAACAAAAACCAAGAAGTATTTCAGGTGGGTGCATCAATAAACTCTGGTGCATCCAGACAATGAAATATTATGTAGTGCTAAAAAGAAATGCGCTATGAAACCATGAAAAGACATGGAGGAAACTTACAATGCATATTACTAAGCTAAAGAAGCCAATCCAAAAGGGCTATATACTGTACAATTCCAACCATATGCCTTTCTGGAAAAGGCAAAACTATGGAGACGGTAAAAATATCAGTGGGTGGACAGGGTTGGGGGGAGGGAAGGGTGAATAGGCAAAGCACAAAGGGTTTTTAGGGCAATGAAAATACTTTGTATGATACTATAATGGTGAATACATGTCTTTATACATCCGTCCAAAACCACAGAAAGTACAATACCAAGAGTGAACGCTAATGTAAACTACGAATTTCGAGGGATATTAATGTTTCAATTCATCGATTGCATAGTAACAAATGTACCACTCTGGTGGGGGAAGTTGATAATGAGGGAGGCTGTGCCCATGTGGGGGCAGGGGGTAGAATGAATATCTCTGTACCTTCCTCTCCATTTTGCTGTGAACCTAAAACCTCTCTTAAAAAAAATAAGGTCTGAAAACAGAAACAAAAACCACAATGTGATATCACTATACACCTATTGAAATGGCTGAAATAAAAAATACTGACAATAAAAAAGAAAAAAAGAAAGAAACTCTGTACCCTTCAGTAGTTACTTCTATTCCTTCATCTCCCTAGCCCCTGGCAGCCATTAATCCGCCTTTTGTCTCTGTGGATTTACGTATTCTAGATATTTCACGTAAATGGAATCTTACAACATGTGGCCTTTTGCATCTGCATTCTTTCACTGAGTATAATGTTTTTGAGGTCCATTCACATCAAAGCATGTATTAGTGGCTCATTCCTTTTTATGGTCAAATAATATTCCATTGCAAGGGTAGACCACCTTTTGTTTATTCATTTGTCAGTTGATGGACGTTTAGGTAGTTACCACTTTCGCCTATTGGTAATAACGCTGTCAGGAACATTTGTGTACATGTTTTTGTGCAGATATATTGTTTTCACTTTGTAGGGGCATATACCTAGGGGTGAAATTGTTGAGTCCCATGGTTACTCTACGTTTAATTTTTTGAAAAACTGCCAAACTGTTTTCCAAAGTGACTACATTATTTTTCATTCCCACCAGGAATTTAGGATGGATCAATTTTCTTACACCCTCACCAACACTTGCTACTGTTTGTCTGTTTGATTACAGATATCCTAGGGGTATGAAGTGTTCCCGTGGTTTTTGATTTGCATTTTCTTGATGACTAATGTTGTTGAGCACCTTTTCATGTGCTTATTGACTATTTGCTTATCTTCTTTGGAGAAATGTCTATTTGAATCTTTTGCTTATTTTTAAATTGGATTATTTGTCTTTTTATTGTCGAATTGTAAGAATTCTTTATACATTTGGATACTGGTCTCTTATCCGATATATGATTTAAAAATACTTTCTCCCAGTTTGTGAGTTGCTGGCTTTAGATTTTGTAAAGCATTTCCACATCTCTTAGCTCTTAAATCTCACCGAAGCTAGGCACAAATTTAGGCTCAAAGAGGTTAAATGATGTGTGTAGAATCAGAAGTTAGTTCATTCGTGAATTCAATAAACTTTTATTGAGAGTCTACAAAGGTGATTGTTGGTAGGCTAGAAAGAAGTAAGAGTAAGTGTCTAGAATTTGATTTCCATTTGAGTTTAAAACCTCTGCTTAATAGAGCATTATTGGAGTGAGAGAAAGAGAGGGGAAAGAAGGGAAAAGGAGAGAAGAAGAGAAGAGGTCACAAAGCACCATGCTTGTGTGTAAAGCTTGGGAATCTCTTCCTTTTGTATATTTCTCTTTGCTTGAGGCTCCTAATATGAAAACATGAAACATTTATCTTAAGATTCAGTCCTTATTTAAGCTGAGCATAAGCCAGACATGCTTGTTTCCTTCTATTCAATTACTTGGCCATCATCCTCTTTGTTGTCATCGCAGGGGATCACAGAACAAGGCTTGGAAGGCCCATTCTGAGGTCTTCAGGTAACTTGGCCTCAGCCTGCGTGAGAGTGGGTCCTCCCCACAGGGCAGACTCTTGTTAACATGACAAAGACTGTTGATGAAGTCAGGTTGCCAGTTTATCAAATTACAATGAGAAACACACTTTGACATTTGGTTAGTGGTATATCTGCTCTGTCTTGGCAAGTGGTTCCTGATGTTGGCTGCCCACTGGGGTCACTTGGGGAAGTTGACCAACCCCTAGTGCCTAAGCTTGATCTGGGAACAATGAAATAAGCATCTCCAAAGGTGGGGCCCAGGCCCAGCGTATTTTTCAATGCTCCCCATGTGATCCCAATATGCATGCAAGTTTGTGAACAACGGCTCCAGGAATGCCCATATGAGAAACCAAACTGTAATCAAATGAGCACAGAGTTAGATTTCATCACTTAGTCCATAAACATTTATAAGCATCTATTATGTGCCAGGTGCTGGGACAAACGTAACTAGAAGTCAGGACAGTTTTGTGGTTATCAAAATGGGCCTTGGAATGAAAGAGCCACTTCAAGTCCTGATTGCACCACATTCTAGTGTGTGACTTAACTTCTCTCAGCTGAAATTTCTCTGCTAGTATTAGTGCCTACTTTAGGGGCTTGCTTGAGAATTATGTAAGATGATGTAGTCTCCCAAATTTTAAGAATTTTTTTTTTTTAGTTATACCCATGTATCGCCTGTACTACAGTTTACTTAGCATTTTCTTTACTAGCTAATTTTGTCTTCTTAAATATCTCCTTTAGTATCACCCCAAGTGATACTGTCTATGAAATACCTGGTTTGATGGACTAGCTATACTTTCTAACTAACACACAATAAAATATATAATTTAAAAAATAAATGACATTTGTATGCTACCTGAAAGTGCCTCTCATAGCAGTGTTGGGTACACATCTTTGAGATACAGGGAATACTAGGTGCTCGCACCTAGAAAGCACTCAGCTAATGGTAGTTATTCTCATTATATAGAGAAACTGGCTTGAGGAGCTCTTCCTTGCCAAGGGGACCAGAATAGCTTTGTCTCTCTATATCTAGAATGGAGTTAGCATCTCAATTCTTTTTTTTTTTGAGACAGAGTCTTGCTCTGTTGCCTGGGCTAGAGTGCCGTGGCGTCAGCCTAGCTCACAGCAACCTCAAACTCCTGGGCTCAAGCGATCCTTCTGCCTCGGCCTCCCGATTAGCTGGGACTACAGGCATGCGCCACCATGCCCGGCTAAGTTTTTTCTCTCTCTATATATTTTTAGTTGTCCAGATCATTTCTTTCTATTTTTTAGTAGAGACGTGGGGGGGGGGGGTCTCGCTCTTGTTCAGGCTGGTCTCGAACTCCTGACCTTGAGCGATCCACCCGCCTCGGCCTCCCAGAGTGCTAGGATTACAGGCGTGAGCCACTGCGCCTGGCCGCATCTCAATTCTTAATGTTCCACTAACTCTTGTTTGAGTCTTGTAGTCATTCCTTCTATTCTTTTCAGGTGCCTGGGAGTATCTCTGTTTCTCCCATATTCCAGTTGAATGCTCTCAGCCTGAAGTCCCCATCCCCTGGGCCACAGACGAGTACTGGTCTGTGCCCTGTTAGGAACTGGGTGCACGACAGGAGATGAGCAGAGGGTGAGCTAGCGAAGCTTCATCTGTATTTACAACTCCCCATTGCTTGCATCACCGCCTGAGCTCCACTTTCTATCAGATTAGCAGCAGCATTAGATTCTCACAGGAGCTCGAACCCTACTGTAAACTGCGCATGTGAGGGATCTAGGTTGTGCTCCTTATGAGAATCTAATGCCTGATGATCTGAGGTGGAGCTGAGGTGCTAGCACTGGGGAGCAGCTGCAAATACAGATTATCATTGGCAGAGAGGTTTGACTGCACAGAGACCATAATAAATCACCGTCTCCCATCACCCCCAGATGGGGCTGTCTAGTTGCAGGAAAACAAGCTCAGGGCTCCCACTGATTCTGCATTATGGTGAGTTGTATGATTATTTTATTATACATTACAAGTAATAATAATAGACATAAAGTGCACAATGAATGGAATGCACTTGAATAATGCTGAAACCATACCTCCCTTCCCTCCCCCCGTGGAAAAATTGTCTTCCATGAAAACGGTCCCTGGTGCCAAAAAGGTTGGGGCAATCACATTTCCTATACTTTCAAATTTTGGGCAGGAGAGTTGGCTGTCACATACCACTTGCCCTCTGCTTGGTTGCCACAGCCCTCTGTACCCTCCACAACCATAGGGACTTATTACAATTTTCCACAATTTTTTGCCAACAGCTCCATTTGCCCAACTCAACTTTTCAGCAACAGACATGGAGGGTGTCTTTTTCATTTTGGTATCCCCAGTGCTTGATACAATAAATTTCTACTGAATAAATGAATGAGCGAATGCAAGAATGTCATACTGTCCTTTATCAGGACTCAGTTATGATGGCGTTCTTCCATAATTCCCATCACAATGATCATCATGAATTCACGTTTAGGTGTTTAGCAAATGACTGGTCATTGATTCACTTTGTGCAAGAACAGACATAAGATCTCGGGTTTCCTGTCAGTCTAGTTTTTTTTTTTTTTTTTTGGAGACAGAGTCTTGCTTGTTGCCCCGAGTAGAGTGCAGTGGAGTCATCTTAGCTCATTGCAACCTCAAACTCTTGGGCTGAAGCCATCCTCCTGCCTCAGCCTCCTGAGTAGCTGGGACATGCCACCGCACCTGGCTAATTTTTCTGTTTTTAGCAGAGACAGGGTCTCACTTTTGCTAAGCCTGGTCTCAGACTCTTGAGCTCAAGTAATCCTCCTGCCTCGCCTCCCAGAGTGCTAGGATTACAGGGATGAGTCAGTATAGTTTTAATGACAGTTTATCCTGTTTGGCAGCATCTTAACACTTTAGTATTGGCACAACCACTGTTGGTCCCTTATTCTCTTTCCCCAAAAACTTTCTGTGCAGTTACTACTCCTGAAAGAAAATTGTTAGAGTTAATGTGGCTTTTGCTTTGTGTTTCTTTATTCATTTTATTTGTTCCTTATTCCTTGTCCTGTTTCACAACGGTTTTATAGAGGCTGGTAATTGTTCTCATGGGAAATTATTAATAGTAGGCTATCTAGGCAGTGCAAAACGGTGCTGTTAACATTGCGTTCTAATTTAGGATCAACATGTTCCAAAATTCTGGTAAAGACTTCTATTCGTGTTACCTGGAAACTAACATATTTGGCTGGAAGAGAAAAATAAGCAGATGCATTGACTAGATCAACGGTCATAGCTTTTCTGAGATTCTTTATATCAAATCAATAGCTGGCTTCCACATTCTACAATCTACATCCCATATCCCCTCATGTTGCCATCCCCAAACTTTGGTTAACCTTTTCATGTCATTAGAAGCACCTCTTATGCATTTTTGGGGGGCTGGGTCATTCCTTGCAACATGACAAAAGCAGAGGCTGGATAATTTCTTATGCCTTTTAAGAAGCAGGTTTTGTGTCAAAGAAAGGATTTTGGAGTTAGGCCAGGAGTTCCAAACCCAGCTCCACCACCTAAAGCTGCAAGACCCACGATTTTTTTTTCTTTTTTTTTGGTTACACTTCCTTACCTACAGAAGGATCCCACGATTAATCATTCTACTTCTCTCAGCTTCAGTTTTCCCACCTGTAAAATGTAGATTATAGTTCCTCTGTCCCAGGGCTGTGGGAAGGATTAAATGAGAAAAGGTATTTGATAAATGGGGGGGCTTGATATATAGTAGTGACTATTAGTGTCTGGGAACAAGAAGTCAGTTATGTTTGGGAATAAAGAGTTTATTAAGCAAGTTTGTAGCTTTGGTTTTGTGCTGATGTTTGTATATGTGTGTGTGTGATAACATATCTGTGGTTCTATCTAGTGTAGGGTTTAGGAGAGTACGGAAAAGACTGTCTTTCTCCTTTAAAATTTTTTACACACATGAATAGAACACATACACACACACACAATTTAATTATTATAAAGCAATATCCATATTATTGCCACCCAGGTTAAGAAATACATCATAGCAGATCCTTACACCCTGAAAAGCCTCCATCCTAACCCCAGGTAACTACAAAAGTCAGGAGTCTTTTGCTTTCTTTATGGTTTCACCACTTGTATATACATCCCTCCCTAAACAACATTGCTTTGTTTTGTCTGCTTTTGAAATTTATATTAGTGGAATCATACTTTATTGTCTTGCTTCCTTCACTGGGCAGTGTTTTGAGACTCATTACGGTTAGCTGTAGTTTATTCCTTTCCACTGCTGTATGAAAACACTGCAGTACGAAATTTTATCCTTTCTACTGCTGATAGGCGTTTGGGTTGCTTCCAGTTTTTTGCCATTATGTTGTCCAATACTATTTTGTATTGCGTATTCTTGTACATGTCTCCCGGTGTACTTAATTAAGAGTTTCTCTAAGGTAGAGAAACTCCTCCCAGGAATAGTCATAGATTGCACAAATCTTCAATGTTAGCGAATGGTGCCAAATTCTTTTTCAAAGAGATTGTACCAATTTACACTCCCATCAGCTATGTACCGTATGCGTGTAGCTCCACATCTTCAAACACTGTCAGATTTTTTTTTTCAGCCCCTAATCAAAACATTTGCTGCTTCGGCTGTGGCAGAGAACCAGCTGGTTTTCAAAAGTAACGAGTACTTCTACTTCAGTCATGTGAGAGGAACAAGAAGCCCAGGAGGAGCGATGTGGCTGTCTTCCTCCTCGCAGGTGGCTGAGAGCAGGGGACAGCGCCCCGGCGACCTCCTCAGGGATCCTAGACAAACAGACGCGTCCCCAAACACTGCATCCTGTGTAACCGCCAATTTCAAACTTCCAAGACCTGCCCTGCCGGGTTTGCCCTTCCCTTTTTCCTATTGGTCGCGAGTCAAAGGAAGAAATAATTTCATTGGCTCTGCCCTTCACTGCCTCCGTCCCTTTAAGGGCTTGGGCGGGGCCTGGCTGAGACACGATGTCCATCATAGGCACGGGCACTCTGATTGGTCCAGATACAGCTGAGACCCGCCCACGCCGCTCCCCGGGTTCAAACGCGGCGGCGGGAGGCGAGGGCGCCGCAGAGCGCAGACTGGTCGGGTCCGCGGAGCGTGAGTCTGGAGCCCCCACTCCCCCCAATTCTCCTCTACCCTGCTCTGCAAGGCCGGGGAAGGGCCGCCTGCACCCACACCAGTCCCGGCTGTCCCTCCCGCCGCGGGGTGGGCGGCGGGTGGCAGGGAGGGTCTTCCCGGGCTGACCGTGCGCGCGCCCACCCTCCACGGGGCCGCTCGGGCCGCCAGGGGTGGGGCGGGAGGAAGAGTTCCTCTGCTAAGCCGGGTGGAGTCCGTTCGGCTCTGCCTCCTGTCAGCATTTCCTGCATTATTCTGTCTAGTGGAGTCCGGCAGCTCCTTATTTTCAGTGTGACCTTGACAATTTGCTTAACCTCCTTGCTTCAGTGTCTGCATACTCCCGGCGCCCACCTCGTCACCTCCTTCCACTCTCCCCACTTTCACCCTGCACCCCCCCTCTGGCCTCCCTGTTCTAGTTGGAGAGGCCGGGTCCTGCCTCAGGCTATTTCCTTGGCTGGTCCCTCTGCCAGAGGTACCTTTCTTTTCCCAGATAGCAGCAGGGCTTGCTGGTCACTGCCTTCAGGTCTTGGTTCAAATGTTACCTTCTCAGTGAAGTCTTCTTTGACCACACTGTAAAACATTGCACTTTCCGTTCCAATTGCCCTTACCTTGCTCCTTTTTTTTTTTTTTTTTTTTTTTTTACCCCAAAGCACTTATCACCTTCCAATATACTATGTAGTTTGCTTATTTCAGTCATTTAGTTAATAACTGTTCACACCTGCTATGTACCAGGCTATGTGTGTCCCTGGGAACAAAATCCCTGCCCTGTGGAGCTTACATTTTACATTCTAAGGGGGGCGGATAATAAACACATTTATAAGTAAGAGAGTATGTTAGATGAGTGTATCACCTCCTGTTACAGCGAGTTAAATTTGAGTTTTTAATCTCCGTGACCAGACTAAGCTGCTGCTTACGACTAGAGCAACAGCTGATTTTCATCTCCCTGTTATCTTGAGGGAGATCAGGATCTCTCAAGCCCTTCCTGCTCAGAATGTCAGTACACACCTAACTTTTCCACTATCCCTTCAGCAACGGTGGAGAGATGTTGAAGTTCAAGTATGGAGGACGGAATCTACTGGATGCTGGTGCCGTGGAACCCATTGCTAGCCGGGCCTCCAGGCTGAATCTTTTCTTCCAGGTAACTGGCTGCCCTACAACTTTGCTCACCTGTGTTTGTTTTCTTGGAACCTCCTTGTTGTTCACCTTTGCTTTTATTGAGGACCGAGGCTGATATTGTAGGAGAAATCCTATTTGGAGTTTTATATACAGATTGTATTGGAAAAAGGAGTCACTGTGCAGACTGAAGTAGCTAGCTGAACTTGAACTTGCCCATGAAGGGAAATCTTTTTATATTTCTCTCACTTTACCCTTCCATACTAAAGTTTGTCCCCTTACTAAAGAAAGAAAAACAAGCAAACAAAGGCACTTTTTAAACCACAATTTCCATAGGTATAATACTATTGTTTTTCATTGAGGGGATATTTACTTTTTTTTTGAGACAAAGTCTCACTGTGTTGCCTGGGCTAGAGTGCTGTGGCGTCAGCCTAGCTCACAGCAACCTCAGACTCCTGGGCTCAAGCGATCCTTCTGCCTCAGCCTCCCGAATAGCTGGGACTACAGGCATGCGCCACCATGCCCGGCTAATTTTTTCTACATATTTTTAGTTGTCCGATTAATTTCTTTCTATTTTTAGTAGAGATGGGGTCTTGCTCTTGCTCAGGCTGGTTTTGAACTCCTGAGTTCAAACAATCCACCCGCCTCGGCCTCCCAGAGTGCTAGGATTACAGGCGTGAGCCACCATACCCAGCAACTTTTTAAATTAAAAAAATAATTTAATAAATACCACGCCTGTGTAATCCACATTCCTTTCAAGATATGTGATATTTCCATTACCCCAGAAGTGTTAAAACTTAATGTCATGAGAGTATTTTCAAATCGGTTTCTAATTCTTGTTTCTGATGTTTAGGGAATACTTGTGAAATAGAAATCCTTGTTTTACTTAAGATTCCCAAGTCGGTGGGGGGGCAATATAGATAGTGGTGAAGATTTAGATTTGAATCCTGGACCTGCTACTTGTTAGCTGTGTTACTTTGGTTGAGTCAGTTACCTTCTCTGAATCCATTTGCTACTCTGTTTTTTTGTTTTTTTTTTTGATACAGGGTCTTGCTCTGTTACCTGGGGCTAGAGTACATTGGTGTCATCATAGCTCATTGCAACCTCAAATTCCTGGGCTCAAGCAGTCCTCCTGCCTCAGCCTCCCAGAGTAGCTGGGACTACAGGTGTGCACCATCACACCCAGCAAATTTTTTTTTTTATTTTGTAGATATAGAGTCTCACTTTGTTGCTCAGTCTGATCTTGAACTTCTACCCTCAAGCCATCCTCTCGCCTTGGCCCCCCAAAGTGCTGGGATTACAGGTGTGAGCCTCTTGTGCCCAGCCTTTGCTACTCTTTACAATAGAGGTTGTAGTACCTAATCTGCAGGGGTTTTGTGAGGATTAAATGAGATATTCAATATAAAGCACTTGGCATCTTGCCTGGCTCTTGGTAAACCCTTTATAAATGGTAACTATTGTTAATACGAAGTATAGAACAGTATTAGTTATAGTAATAATACATTTCTGTTTACTTAATAATTATATTTAGGATGGTATTTATATAGGATACCTGTAAGATGATGGATAGTGATGTGTTCTTGATTATATTTTTTTCAAAATTTTGGTAGTGTATGTTCAAACAGATCAGAGTGCAAACAAATTGGAAGCTTAGGTTGTTCTGTTGGACCGTCCCCATCACCATTTTAAGTCATAAGATATTTTTCATAAATGAATAATCTATCTCCAACCTTAGAGGGCTGAAGTACTGCCACTTTTTATTCCCTTTATCATTTTACTTCAAAACATCTCCAACTCATTTGTTAAGGGCTTGTAATACATGCTGATGATGTACTAGCTCAGGCTTCTAATGTGCTGGGCACAGAACCAGCATGTTTCTGATTACCTCACTTCAGCCTCGTGGCAGAGGTAAGGACTATCCTTATTTACACTTTGAATAGGCCGAGACGGATATAGACAGATATGGAGGTAGGCAAGGAGTTGCCCAAGATCACGTAGGTTGTAAATGGCAGAGTCAGGCTCCATCTTTGGTCTGTCTGACTCCAAAGGCTGGCCACTTATAACCACTTGACCACCTTGCCAGCCCATGTCAGAGTTATTAAGTGTATCTTATATTTAAATGTCATTCGAACACACAGGATTGTGGGTAAAGCCCCGGTTCATCTCATTTTAGTGATGAGTACCTCCCTACCCCCAGTTAAGCTATTACTGCAAGTATAGGATGCACCTGACATTTGCCTTGATTGAGCAGGTAAGGATACTGTTTGTTCTTTTCCCATACAAAAATGCTGTTTTAATGAGGTTTAGATACAGTAGCAATTTTGTTTTCCATTCAGGTAAGTGCTTTGGATTGGGTGTCAGTTTGTCTTTTTTCCTTCTATTAATGCTCAACAGTATTTCCTAACATGTTCTAGGTCAGTGATTTTTAAACTTTTAGAGCCAGCAAAATTTCACAAATTACTCGGCAGATACAGGTTTGCCAACTTTTTATTTTGCCAACTAAGGATGTAAAAAGCAAGAAGGAAAACCCGTTATTTTCTGGCCCTTTTATTTCATAAAGAGAGGGCATTTTAAGAAATACCAAGAGAGGAAGAACATCATCTCAGAATAAAGGGCCATTTTTAAATTTGAATACATTTAGCTTTATAAAAGAGATATCATGTAGTATTCATTTTTTCTCACTTCACTGCTGGCTGTTGAAAACTTTGTTAAGAATCAGTACTATATTTGGGGACCCCTGATACAGTTGGTTTAAACTCTGGAATAGAAGGAACAGAGTGACTTGTTTTTCTGAGATGGTGGCAAATACTACTGAAGTGACTTAGTCAAGCACTGCCTTGAGACGCAGTGCTTCCCAACCCTGACTGAGGTCTGACTCTCTTGGAAAACCGTTTAATAAAACAGATTCTAAGCTACAGTCTGGGAAGTTCTAATTCAGTAGGTTGAGTATCGGACAAGAGAATCTGTTTATTTTTCTCCTTAGTTAAGTCTTCCAGTGATTCAAACGTAGCCAGTCTGTTTCTGTTATCCAGTGCTGTGTAACAAACCACTCATGAAGTTTAAAGCAACAGTGGTTTATTTTTTTCTTAGGATCCTGTGGGTTGGCTGGACTCAGCTAGGTAGGTCTTCTGCTTCACTCTGTGATGTCACCTGGAGTCACTTGGGGCTGCATCCAGCTGGGATTATGTCTGGGCCTGGAACATCTGGGTGCTGGCTGGGGCGCCTCAGTGTTCCTTACATGGCCTCTCGTCTCCATGAGGTCTTTTATCTCTCAGTAGTCTGGGCTCATAGTTTTTTTCTGTAAATAATATTTTAGGCTTTGTGGAACATACAGTTGCTGTTGCAACTACTCAGCCATTGTAGCACAAAAGTGGCTAAAGACAATAAATATGTAAAGGAATGGGTGTGGCTGTGTTCCAATAAAACTTTATTTACAAAAACAGGTGGTGGGCTGGATTTGGCCCATGGGCTGTAGATTGCTGACCCCTGGTCTGGCCTAAGCTGCTTTCCATGTGACTGGCTTCCAAAAAAGCAACAGAAGAAGCTGGTACCAGGCTTCTTAAGGGCTCTACCCCAAACGGGCACAGTGTCACTTGTTTCACATTTTGTTGACTGAAGCGAGTCTCAGAGACAGCCCAAGATTCAAGGGGAGGAGGAATAGATTCCAGCTCTTGAAGGGAGGAGCAACATGAGCCTACAGAGTTGAAGGAACAGTTGGTGGCCATCTTTGTAGAGAGAATGTCACACAATCCATGGCTTGGCCTATCTGAATCTAGACCAGGGGTTGCAAACTCATGTCTTTGGGGGCCAGGCAGTGAGTATAAATGAGTCAAGTGGGCCAGGTGGAACACTGGGAGTCAGGTCTTCGGTGAGCTCCAAAACACATTTGCTACCAACAGGGGCAGCATTACTCAGCTCCAGCTCAACGTCGCCAGGCAGGAATGTGGGGCAATGTTAGTAGATCCACCAGTGTTTCAAGAGAAGCCAAATATTCCATTTTTATTGTTTTGCAAAATCTGATTTTTAAATATTGGCAGATAAATTCAAATTATTTTAAACACTGCAGGCCAAACAAAACATGTCTGTGGGCTAGATATAGTCTGCCAGTTTGTAATTGTTGCTCCAGATCATGAATAAATTCAGCTTCACGGTAGTCACTCCATTCACATTGCTCTAGATTGTTCGAATGAATTAAAGAAACTGGGATTATATTAACAAACCTCTGGGCACATATGAAAGAAGTGACAATCATGGTTTCCTATTGTAGAGCCATGGAAACATGTCAGAACCAGCAGGATCCAGAGTGAATGTTCTCATGAGCTTCAGACCACTGACAGTGAAAGACCTTTTCTTATTAATGGCATGCTTGTGAAGTTTTCCTTCCCAGGTGCTGGCGAAAGAAACCCACAGTAATGGAATTGTACAAGTGATAACTTAATGACTGTCAATTGATGCTGCTTTAAAGATTGAAGCCCCAGAATTGTGCTGTTAGCGTGTCGTGAGCAGTTAGTTGAGTTGGTGGCTTGTAATTTACTCTGTGTGGATGTTATTGATCAAAGCTTTTCATTATTGACAGTGTCTCCATCTGCTGTTTGCTGTTTTTAGGGGAAACCACCCTTTATGACTCAACAGCAGATGTCTCCTCTTTCCCGAGAAGGGATATTAGATGCCCTCTTTGTTCTCTTTGAAGAATGCAGTCAGCCCGCTCTGATGAAGATTAAGCACGTGAGCAACTTTGTGCGGAAGTGTAAGTTGGGGGAACTTTTCTCGAAAACCATCCTGATGGAGGAGAAAACTAGAAGGATCCTGGAGGCAGAACGTGTTAGTGGCTGGTGGTAGTGGGTAAGAACTCCAGTCTGAATAACACAGATCCAGGTTTAAGTTCAGGGTTGCACCTGTTATAGTTGGGAGACCAGATAAGTCAGGGTTCTTGGCTGCAAGTGGCAGAAGCTCAGTTCAAAGAGTCAATTTATTGGCTCATGAAACTGAAAAATCCCAGGAGGAGTCAAGCTTTAGGCATGGGTGGTTCCAGAAACAATTAATAAAATAGTGTCCTTTGGCCTCATCCTTACACTCAACTGGGGCTGACTTTCCATACGTAGTAGGCACAGTGCATAGGACCTATGATATTTAATTTTAATAAATTTAATTTGTTTTAATTAGCTTAATTTTAGTTTTAGAATCATGAGAAAAAATGAATATAATGTATAATGATTCTGGATTATATTAATCTTTAAGCCAATGGAGCCATAAAATACGATTTTTGATTTTTTTTTTTTTTTTAATGCAGGAAGGGGCTGAGGAAGGCAGAATTACCTAGAGCCTAGAAAGTCATAATTTGCCCTGCCTTCACCCTGTTTATGATGTGGCTTGACTTCCATGTGGTGGGGAAGTTAGCTGCTGGTGCCCCATTTTCAAATGCCTTTACCTTACATTAGTGTTTTTTAATGAGTGGTGATTTTGTACCCCAGGGACACTTGGCAAAGTCTGTGGATATTTCTAGTTGTCACAGCTAGGAAGGGAGGATGCTACTGGCATCTAATGGGTGAGGGCAGGACACTGCTAAGCATCCTACAATGCACAGAACAGTCTCCCACCACATAGAATTATCTAGCCTGAAATGTCAATAGTGCTGAATTTGAGAAACCCTGCCTTATACAATGTTGCTGTGTAACTGACCACCCTAAACTTTTAGTGGCTTAAAACAATAGTCATTGTATTACCTCTCACAATTCTGTGGGTTGATTGGACTCAGCCGGGGATTCTTCTGTTCCGTGTGACATTGGCCAAGGTTGCAGTTATCTGGAGCTCTCCTGGCTGGACTGTCTGAGATGGCTCACTCAATGCCTGGTGCCCTGGCTGGAAGGCTGGGCTCAGCTGGGACTCTGGGATAACTTGGCCTCTCTCTGTCTCTCTCCACGAAGTCTCAGCGCCTTTTGCCCTCCACGTGGCACCTCTATGTGGTCTCCACATCAGGAGTCAGGGCAGTGTGTGATACCTGTTTTATAAACCAAATTTTACCAGAACACAGCCGTGCCCCCTGTTTATGCGGTGCCTATGGCTGCTTTTACACTGTAATAGTATTTGAGTAGTTGTGATAGAGATGATATGGCTTACAAAGCCAAAAATATTTACTATCTGGTGCATTCAGAAAAGGCTTACTGATCTCTCATCTACATGGTCTCTCTACCAGGGTAGCCTGTCTGGCAGCTCAGGGTTTCCAAAAGCAAAAATGTAGGAGTTGCCAGGCTTTCTTAGGGCTTAGTCCTAAAAGGGACATAGGACCTCTTTGGTGGCAGTCTGTTTTTTGA
Organism: Propithecus coquereli; assembly: GCF_000956105.1. Taxonomy (NCBI): domain Eukaryota; kingdom Metazoa; phylum Chordata; class Mammalia; order Primates; family Indriidae; genus Propithecus; species Propithecus coquereli. The sequence goes on along the minus strand of NW_012148775.1, from coordinate 2,005,023 downwards.
GGCCAGTCGTATATTCCACGTGTGAGGGAACTGCACAGGGGCGTGAATCCCAAGAGGTATAGTTCACTGGACATCATTTTTGGAGACTGGCTACCACACCCTGTCCAATGTTTGTCTTCCATTATCTAGATTAATACAATCCCAGGGGAGATTCTAATCGGCTCTGCTTTGGGTCATTTGCCCACCAGGATGTAAAGTATTATGATTGGCTTCATCTGAGTGCCCAAAGGGGTCAAGGCACAGCGATTACCAGGACCTCATGGAATGGGGGAATGTGTATTTACCCAAAGGAGCTGGGGATGCTGAGTAGGTGACAATCTGTGTATGTCCACTATAGTGACCTTCAGGATGTTACATGTACCTTGTCTGTTCTCAGTTTCCTCATCTGCAAAATGGGGATAATGTGTATCTAATAAGGCTGTGTAGGGATTGAATGAGTTAATGCAAAGATCAGGCTTGTCTGTTGCCTGGCACACAGCAGACACTCAGTAAATGTTACCCCATAATGCTAACCATAAACCTGCAAAACATTCAACATCTTAAAAAATGGAGTATTTGTTCATTGTTCTGTATTTGTTTGAATAAGCTCCCATTTTCTTTTGTTGAATATTTAAATTCTCAGGGAGTGAGAGGGGAAGGAAATTACGTGACAAGGCTTGTGTACTGAGCCATCTACAGTCATCTTGAGACTGTTCTTTGGTTACTTAAAAGCAGCGAATTATCTAGAATCAGCAATCGGGGGTCTGTTTTTTGTGGTATATATTTTTTTTTTTTTAATAAAAGCCTCTTCCAGGGAACTGCTTCATATTTTTGAAGAGACTCCCTGGGGAGTCCTGTTAAGAGGCCATGATTGAAAACGGATGATTATGTTAGTATTTTTTTCCCCCTTTTGAATTTCTGTTTTGGAATGTAAGCTGTGCTTTTCCGTGTGGAGAGGGGTCCATCAGCTGCTACTGACCAAGTTTCTCGAGTCTTCCCTTAGGGATGGAGAGATTTTCTTTGGGAACTGTTGGAGGAAATGAAACAGAATGTAGCCCTGAAGTGGTGTCTCCAGCAGAAATGTCCCCTAACCTTCGGCCAAGAAAGGGGAGGGAACAAGTATCTGCAAACTAGGAAAGAGATTTTTGTCTTTCTTAGTTGCTCTTCTATTCCCAGTGCCTAAAACAGTGTCTGGCATATATTAGGAGCTCAATAAATACTTATTGAATGATCACATTGCTAAGTGAACAAAGTAAGTGACAAACATTAAGCACAGTGTCATATAATTTGTGTGAAAAATAAATGGTAAGTGTGATATTAAAACATGCACTGAAAAGTGTTGATAGTTGTTGAAGTTGGGCTGTTCTTGGCAATTTGACAGTTACTGAAATTCTACCCTTTTTCATCTGCATTCACTATAGACAAAACCTATATGTTCACAACTTTGGAACTGATGGGCAAATGATAACTTGAGAAGTTTTTTTTTTTTTCTCATTGCAAACATGATACAAAGTTAAATATAAAAGTTGGTTAAACATCATGTCTTAGGCCATTTGGGCTGCTATCACAAACCTTAGACTTGGCAATTTAGAAACAATAGAAATTTATTGCTTATAGTTCTGGAGGCTGGCAAGTCCAAGATCAAGGTGCCAGTAGATTGAGTATCTGGTGAGGGCTCGCTCTCTGCTTCAAAGATGACAGCTTCTTGCTGCGTCCTCACATGGTGGAAGGGACAAATGTGATCCTATCAGGGGCACTAATTTATAAGGGCACTAATCCCATTCATGAGGGCAGAGCCCTCATGATTTAATCATTTTCC
>NW_012148775.1:1998433-2002620 GCF_000956105.1 Propithecus coquereli | reverse complement strand
GAACCCCTATGTACTAATTAACCAGCTCCTGCAATTGTCATCTCTTTTCCATGCATGTTGTAATATTATTCTTATTTAATTTTGCACAAACTAGGTCATGTGTATATAATCTTTTGCCACTAGCTTTGCTCACTTAGCAATATATTTACTAAATAAGTATTGAGCATTTACTATGTGCCAGATTCCATTGTGGGTGATCAAAACAGACAAAAACTCCTGCCAGTAATGAGTATACATTCTAATGGAGATTGAGCTACCTCATTCTTTCCAACATCTGCTTAATTTTCTTTTGTATGGGTGAACTTGTAGGCTGTTCCCACCTTCTTGTTGATAGACCTTTGAGTTATTTATGATTTTTTTATTATAATAATTCTCATCATAAGCATGTTCATATGTATCTTTTTTGAGCTCGTGTGCAGAGTTTCTGTGAAGGATGGATTGATTCCTAGAAACTGAAAGATTGGATTACTGAGTTTCAAAAAAGGAAGCCATAGACTCAGCTGTGTTGGCTTTTGCCCCTGGATCCAAATGTTCATCTGACAAAGTCATTCTTTGCGTTTTTATCACAGTTCCTTAGGTCTTTATTTCCACTTTCGTATTCAGTACCCACGAGGCCCTTAAGTACTCTAACTAAAAGTGCACAGAGATCAAGGGTGATGTGGTTTTGGGGTCACAGAAGCAGCCAGTATGGACAGAAGTTGTGATGGATTTTTTTTTTAATAGTCATAGGCTTGAGTTTAGTATCTCAAGTGTTCACCCTGATAATCCAAAAGCATTTGCATAAAGAAATGGAGATTTGACATAGTTTCTCAGAATTCTGAGAGAGTATCGTGGTGGTTTTGCCTGTAAAGCAATATGTCTCTTTGCGTGATTGAGATGCCTGGTGACCACCAGTGACAGACCCAAAGTTATTAAGTTGGACAACACTGTAAGCAACTTTGTAAGCAACCCAAGGCCTATTAGAGAATTAAGAGAGATTGGCTTTGTGTATGAGCAATAATTAAATCTGATTTAACCCAGAAAGTTGCAAGGCAGGGTATTTGGGGAATTATAATTCGAAACTCAAATACTTGATCTGAAAGAAGCTTGGAAAGGGACAGGGAAGGAAGATAGAGCTTGGCACAGCATTGTCAGGGCAAAAGGAAAAGACTGTGCAGCTTTCAATTTTGCTTCTGCATGGTATTCTCTGTGTAGGTGCCCTAGATTTAGTTTTTTACAGTGATATGATGAATTCATGTGGACCCACCCACCATTCTTGCCTGGTTCCCCAAGGGACCAAGGGAAGGTGTCTTCAGGATGACTAGTGGAAGTGACAGGTATGGTCTGAGGTTGGGAAGACTCTCAGTGCAGTGGAGCTCGTCACATGTGCCTTTGATCCAAGAGAATTCAACTCTACCCATGCATTAAAGAAAGAGGGTGGGAATAACACCCGAAATTGCATTGGCCAACTCATCAAAATGCCACTCAAAGCTGGTGCGGTGGCTTGTGCCTGTCGTCCCAGCTACATGGGAGGCTGAGGCGGGAGGATTGCTTGAGCCCAGGAGTTCGAGACCAGCCTGGATGATATAACAAGACCCATCTCAAAATTAAAAAAAAGATGCCATTCAATGACTGTGGGTATGAAATGGCTTTTCCCTTTGTTGGACTGAGTCGCTCTCATTGTGTGAACAACTTGCAGAGCTGAGTGTGACTCTAGAATGTAGCTCCTAACTTTATCTGTTACCCAGCCATTGAAATGGCTATCCCTTCCAGTGCCTGGAAGATTCCAGTATCTGTGTGGGATTTCAAGACAGTCTTTTGTTCTTCAATGTGGTACCTCTCTGCAGGATTCTCCAGGATAATTTTGATTATGGGTGTCACTTGCTTTCCTTTTGTGTGTAACTCCTGTGTACGATGCAGTTCCCCCATAATGTGCAGGATTAAATGTTTAGGTCAGCCACTGCTAATACCCTTCATTCTTGCAAGTTGGTAGTGTTGTTACGTGTCCATTGATGTCTCGGCTTAGTGTGTCTAGCGTGTTAATAAACATGTGTCAGATTCCAGATCTCACATCCATTTTAGTTCGTACTTTGTACATTGAGGATCTCTGACTGAGAGATTAGACTTGGAAAAGGAATAAGACTGTATGTTTGAAAAAAAAAAAATATAGTTGCAAACCCACGCAGGTGTGTGGCTTGTCAACCCTGGTGAGCAAGTGTCAGGGCTTCACTGGGTTCTTTGGGCTCCGTGGCCCTCCCCCTCTTTAAAGCACTGCTGCGTATTAAGGCGAGAAAGGCATTAACTGTTGCTGACACATCCAAGGGAGATAAAACTTGGGCTAGTGGGGTAAAACTAAGCAGAACACACGTAGTGAGAATGGAATGATCTTGACGCCAACTCCAAAATTTATTAAAATGAGAATCATGTTGCTTATGTCTTATTATAGAGCAGTCTTAATGCTAATAAGCATGTTTGACCAAACACTGCCCTGCAGCCTTCAGAGAGGAAGAAGAAAAGCAGAGTTTGTATCCTCCCTCCCTATTTTCTAAGTCTATGGAATTCAAATTATAGCTACCATGGAAACTGCACTTTGGAATTTCTGGAGCCCTTAATTTTAACTTAACATATAAAAACACTTTTGTGCTGATTTTATAATTATTCATGATGGATGAGAAAGTGACTAAATGTCTTTGACAGTGAGGGAAGACATAAGAACACTTTTTTCTCTCTTCTCTTTCATAAAGATGCATGTACTCGAAGCGCTTTATTTACCTGGGAGCGACTTTTCCATCTTTTGCAGATTCCGACACCATAGCTGAGTTGCAGGAGCTCCAGCCTTCGGCAAAGGACTTTGAAGTCAGAAGTCTCGTCGGTTGTGGTCACTTTGCTGATGTGCAGGTGGTAAAAGAGAAAGCAACTGGGGACATCTATGCCATGAAAGTCATGAAGAAGAAGGCCTTACTGGCCCAGGAGCAGGTAGGAGCATTTTAATTTAACATCACGGTTTTCCCCTTTCTGAACCGGAATGCTCGTTGTAGAACAGTCATCTGCTGCATTACCATCTAGGATCGAGCACGTTTTCCTCCGACTCTATATTTAATTGCAGTTGCATGGGCAGAAAGGTCTCTCATGTTCTGAGCTCTTCTTGTACTGATGCTAATTTTGAAGGCTCACAAATTCCCCTTGATTTCTGTATCATGTTTCTATAGTTGTATTTTATTTCAGAACTAAATTGGCCTTTTAACTAATGAATCTAAGATGATCTTTCATGCCCATCAGCTGGGGATTCAGGATATGCAGATGGTGGGGTGAATCAGATAGCATTTGCTTTTTGTACACGCTTTAGATAGTTGTGTTGTGAGCATGTATATTTGATTTTAAAACAGGCCTTTGAAGAAATTAAGCAAAATTGTTATGTGGCTAGGGAGTTGAGAACAGGTAAGAAGTTATCTTTTTGGTTGTGGTGTTTTTCTTTCTTTTAAACAAGGCTGATGTCTCTAAATGTATTGATTCTTTTGCTGTGTCTCAGAGAGAGAGAGCCATCAGCCTTGCAGTGCAGAGAGTAATTTATTACTTACAGACATTCTAGTGCTCATGATGTGTTCGATAATATACTCAGCTCCGTGGGAAGCCAGCAAAAGGAATTGAAGTTCCATGACTGTTATTTTCAGGGTTTAAAAACAACCCTTGGAAAGTGGAGGAAAAATGCAAATATCTAAAGCAGGTGCTTACCAGCTAAAGTATCACAGAAGGGGGAGAACAATTAGCAAATTCATTAATGATGATGTGAGGGGGTGATGTGGGTGAGCCAGGGACAGGGAAAGCTGTCACTGAGGATTGGGAAGGCAGGTTTTGGGGGGAGAAGTGATGAGAATGTGCCGAGTACAAGGGTGGCCTTGTGTGACGTTCTGGAGGTTTGAGTACTAGAATGCTATGCAGGAGTGTGTGTGTGTGTGTGTGTGTGTGTGTGTGTGTGTGTTTAGTGGTTTAGATGGGGAAGTGGGGAGAAATGAGGACATTTGAGTGGAGACATAACATAAAATGTACCATTTCAACCATTTTTAAGTGTACAATTCAGTGGTATTACGGTATTAAGTGCATTCACAATGCTATACAGCCATGATCATTGTCCACTTCTAGAACTTTTTCATCATCCCAAACAGAAACTTTGTATGCGTTACACAATAGCTCCCCATTCCCCCAACAAC
>NW_012148775.1:1992947-1996398 GCF_000956105.1 Propithecus coquereli | reverse complement strand
CTCTAGCCAGGGCAACAGAGTGAGACTCTGTCTCAAAAAAAAAAAAAAAGAAAAAAACCTGTGACTTCCACAGAGGTTCTTGTTAGAATGAAATAAAAGAAGGTATATTTAAAATTAAGTTTTTAAAAATTTCGAACCAATCACAAATTTATAGAAAAGTTGCAAGTACAGTGTATCAGTCAGTGTTCTTAAGAGAAATGGAACCAGTAGGGGAGATATACATGCATATATAAATATATATATAAGTTGTCACATAAAACTATCACATACAGTATAAACAAATTTTTTTCTGAATCACTTGAGAGAGATATATATACACACACGCAACATACGTTAAATATATATAGAATAATATACACACAGAATATATAGACTATGCATACTGAATATATATACATAAAATATATATACACATAAAAATATATATGCACACATAGACTATATTTACATATATACATATATAATTTATTTATTTCAAGCAGTTGATGTACATGACTGTAAGGGGCTGGAAAGTCTGAAATCTGTCAGGCAGGCTGGTAAATTGTTAGACAGGAGCAGATGATGCAGTCTTGAGGCAGAATTGCTTCTTCCTTAGGGAAACTGCAGTCTTGCTCTTAAGGCCTTTCAGCTGATGGGATGAGGGCCACCCACAGTATTGAGGACAATCTTCAAGTCAACTGATCGTAGATGTTAACTGCATCTATCACGGCAAACCTAGAATAGTGTTTGATTGAATACCCAGTTACTGTGGCCTGGCCAAGTTGACATGTGACATTAACTACCACAAAGTATAACAACTTTTTTTCCCTGAACCATTTGAAAATAAGTTGCCAACCTGATGCCCCATTACCTCTGAATACTTTAGTGTGCATTTCCTACAACAAGGACATCCTCCTATGACCCACAATACACCCACCAAAATCGTGAAATTAGCAGTGATGTATTACTACCGTCGAATCCTTTGATCCTGTTCAGGTTTCACCAGTTATCTCAGTAACGTATTTTAGAATAAAAGGATCCATCTTTGGACCACACTTGGTGTTTAGTTGTCCTGCCTCTTTAGTCTCCTTCAATCTGGATCAGTTCCTTAATTTTTCCTGGACTCCCATGACCTTGACAATACTTTTTCTGTTTTTTCCTCCCCAGCATTCTCCAGGAGAATCTTGACAGTTCTGATGATTATAGGCTGGTTATTTTTAAAAATTTAGATTTGTCTGATGTTGCTCGTGTTTAGATTCGGGTTATGGGTCTTTGGCAGGAATATCAGACAAGATACTCTGTTCTCATTGCATCCCAACTGGTGACTCTCAGTTTCAATTTGTCACATTCTTGACGATGTTCGTTTTGATCACTTGATTCTGGTGGTGCATAAGTAATTTGTGGAGAGGTCCTTTCAAACGATGGAAATATCCTGTTCCTCATAAAACTTTGAATGTATTCATTTATTTATATCTATGTGGACTTGCATTTTCCTCTTTCAGTCAGTGAGTTATAGTCCATTTCTACCACGATATTCATACTCAAATTGCCCCCAATCTGGCCAGTGAGAACCTCTTCAGGCTGGCTTTTGTGTCCTTTTGACATATCCCCATCATTCTTTAAGTATTTTCTTGATTTCTGGTACAAGGAGATGTTCAGGCTCTTCTGGTGCTTTTACTGTCTCTGCCCCAGCCCTGGCATCAGTCATGTCTCCAAGGAGCCCTATTCCTTTGAGTGGAAAATGGTACTTTCAGGCCAACATCTGGGCACTGGGTATTCTCTTTGATAGTGGGGTATCACTGCCCCTAGACCCCTTCCAGTGGACAGCACTAAGGAATGCATGTATGGGTGTACAATACACTTACCTGCATGCATGTGCACACACACACATATACACACATTTACATCTATATTTATTTGAAATAATCACAAATTTATAGAAAAGTCAAAAACGTTTTCACTGTAGACAAGCATGAAGTATAAGGACAGTCCTCTGTACTTATATTGAAAACCATGAGTTCACACTAATACCCCCAATTCCAGTCCAGCTTCACAGGATTCATTTTAGTTTTCACCCTTTCTGTGTTCGTAATGCTCTTCTCTGACATCATACCTTTAATATTTTTACTTATTTTATATATCTGTATGTGTCCAATCTACTGTGATCCCACATCCCCTTGTTGGGTCCCGATCACGTATGCCAGGCCACCCCTACACGTGGATGTCTTCCTCACCCTGCGTGGGTCCTTCACACCCCACACTGGACAGCCTTCACACATGGTTGCCGCCCTCCTCACTCTGCTCGGGCCTGCCACCTGTCCTGGGCCACCGCATCTTTCTCTCCCAGTCACTGGCATAGCTGCTTACCTTGCTCTGCTGCAGCTAATGCCTTTAGGGCTGAATTGTTCAGGAAGGGAAGGTGAAGAGGAAGAGAGAGAGATTTAGATTTAAAGAAAGCGAGTTTAATTTAGAGAAGGAGGATAGGTAAATAATTGAACAGGCCATATATGGAGCTGGCAAAAATTGTGAGCAAAATAGGTGAATGATTGAGATTTGTGGAATGCCAGGCTAAGTGATGGCTTTTTATTTTAAGCTAGAAACATCAGTTCAGGCTTAAAGACAGAGGAAAGGGCCTAGGCCCCCCTCCTACCCACCTCCCAACACTTGGTTCTTTCAAATTTTCTAAAGGGTTTCTTTTTTTTTGCTAGGTTTCATTTTTTGAGGAAGAACGGAACATATTATCTCGAAGCACAAGCCCTTGGATCCCCCAATTACAGTATGCCTTTCAGGACAAAAATAACCTCTATCTGGTGAGTCTTTACATTCATCTCTCTGGAATTAGCCTGGCGCTCTGATACTCAGATACCTGTCGTAGAATTGAATGTGGTTCCTGCCTGTGAGGTCCATGACTCCTCATTCATTCGATTGCTTTCCTGACTTTCAGGTGTCTCCCTGTCCTCCTTGTTACAAAGATTAGCGCTAACTCATTATCGTTGGGTATTGTAGCTGCGGCTTAAAGGGCAATAATGAGAAATCATTTACTGGGGAATAGGGAATAGTCTGTTACTACTTTTAATAGAATCTTGCTTTAATTTTTAAAAATTAAGATAATGCATGGTTATTATAAGAAAACGCAGACACTGTAGACATGCATGAAGCTGAACGAAAGTCCCCTCCCTTCCTTTCTAATCCCTCTCCCTAGGGAAACAAATATTAATGCTTATGCGTTCTCTTTCTGCCTTTAACTGTGCCCTGTGGGGGGAAAATTCTATATATTCATGTATATATTTAATGGTTTGTTTTACAAAAACAGCTCTTCAGCTCGCCTTTTGCCTTTTGCCAATTTATTCCAGACATCCTTCCATGTCAGTATGTACAGGTCTACTTTATTCTTTTGAATGGTGGCATAATTTTCCCTGATGTGTACATAGCGTAGCTCATAGAATGCTAAAATGCATTTTGGGGCCTTGTT